>NC_069504.1:728447725-728582725 GCF_027579735.1 Bombina bombina
CTATTTAGTAACTATTCTACCTAGTTAAAATAAATACAAACTTGCCTGTAAAATAAAGATAAATCCTAAGCAAGCTACAATGTAACTATTCGTTATATTGTAGCTTACTTAGGGTTTATTTTATAGGTAAGTATTTAGTTTTAAATAGGAATAATTTAGTTAATGATAGTAATTTTATTTATATTTATTTAAGTTAGGGTTAGACTTAGGTTTAGGGGTTAATAAATTTAGAATAGTGGCAGCGACGTTGGGGGCGGCAGATTAGGGGTTCATAAATGTAGGTAGGTTGCGGCGACATTGGGGGAGGGAGATTATGGGTTAATAAATATAATGCAGGTGTCGGCGATGTCGGGGGCGGCAGATTGGGGTTAATAAGTGTAAGATTAGGGGTGTTTAGACTCGGGGTTCATGTTAGGGTGTTAGGTGTAAACATAACTTTAGTTTCCCCATAGGAATCAATGGGGCTGCGTTACTGAGTTTTACGCTGCTTTTTGGCAGGTGTTAGACTTTTACTCAGCCGGCTCTCCCCATTGATGTCTATGGGGAAATCGTGCACGAGCACGTATAACCGGCTCACCGCTCACTTAAGCAGCGCTGGTATTGGAGTGTGGTGTGGAGCGCAATTTTGCTCTACGCTCACTTCTTGCCTGTTAATGCCGGGTTTGTAAAAACCCGTAATACCAGCGCTGCGGGTAAGTGAGCGGTGACAATAAACTGCACGTTAGCACCGCACAGCTCATATTGCAAGACTCGTAATCTAGGCGATAGTTACTTTATCAGCAGATTTTAAAATTTAGGATAACCTGTTACAATCACATTTTTTTTTTTAATTTTTTTTATAATTTTTATTAAAGCAGTAGAGAGAGAGAACAATACATAAAATCAGCATAAAACATTTGTTACATCAATTGGTTATATCAAATAATAAAAATAAAAAAAATGAATAAACTTCAAACTACCTGCTTTATCAGTACATTCTGGAAACCGTATATAATATAATTCAGTTTCATTTCATTTGATCGGGGAGGGGTAGAGAAGAACAAAGAATGAAACACTGTGATTCAAAAACAAAATAACACACTGATATGTGTATAAAGGACCGACACAATTAATTTTGAAAAGAAAAAAAAAAGAATATTATAATCACTTTCCATCATCAGGTATTTATTATGGGACATTTAGGTCTTTAAAGGAATAGTCTAGTCAAAATGTAACTTTCATGATTCAGACAGAGCATGCAATTTTAAGCAACTTTCTAATTTACTCCTAATTATCAATTTGTTTTTGTTTTTCTTGCTATCTTTATTTGAAAAAGCTGAAATGTAAGTATAGGAGCCGGCCCATTTTTGGTTCAGCACCTGGGTAGCGCTTTGGTGTCACCAATCAGCAAACGCTCCTAAGCTTACATTCAAATAAACATAGCAAGAGAACGAAGAAAAATTGGATAATAGGAATAAATTAGAAAATCGTTTATAATTGCATACTCTATCTGAATCCTGAAATTTAAATTTTGACTAGACTATCCCTTTTAAGAAAGGGAAAAAAAATAAGTGTTTATGATCACCTCCTATCATCAGGTGATTATTATGGGACTCTATGGTGAAAGATGACTAAAATTTTCAGATAGCGTGTGCAATTTTAAACAACTTTAAATTTTTTTACTTTTTTCATCAAATTTGCTTTGTTCTCTTGATATTCTTTGTTGAAAGCTATACCTAGGAGGTTCATATGCTAATTTCTAAGCCCTTGAAGGTCGCATCTTATCTCAGTGCATTTTGACAGGTTTTCACAGCTAGACAGCGCTAGTTTGTGTGCCATATAGATAACACTGTGCTCACTCCCGTGGAGTTATTTATGAGTCAGAACTGATTGGATAAAATGCAAGTCTGTCAAAAGAACTGAGATAAGGGGGCAGTCTACAGAGGCTTAGATACAAGGTAATCACAGAGGTAAAACGTATACTAATATAACCGTGTTGGTTATGCAAAACTGGGGAATTGGTAATAAAGGGATTATCTATCTTTTTTTTAAACAATAAAAATTCTGGTGTAGACTTTCCCTTTATAAATTTAGTTTATTTTATTCCATTCCCCCTTTAATTTAGCTTCCTTCATATAACTAGATTTCATTAATGGTTTAAATATTTGATTGCAAAATTCAAGACTTTGTTTCTTTAACACACTTCCCCATTTTTTCATATATTTCCTAATTCTTACTTCCAGTTTTTCCATTACATAAAATTGCTTTATTACTATTTGTTGTTTGAGCATATTGAAGAATTGCTTAAAATATGGAGATTGTTTAGAAACCCAACGCTGTCTAATTACTTTCCTACCCAAAATCAAAGTCCTATTTATTACATATCTTAACTCAGTTTCTACTCTTGGTACCTCAAGGAACAAGACTAGGGACATTCTCCATGGAAGCAGTTTTCTTAAATATCTGCAAATCCAATACCATCCTCTGCACACAAAAAAAAATGTTGAGCGCGGCAGGGAGGGGGGATGAGGTTGAGAGGATCCGAGAGGATGGGGAATCAGAGGGTAGGGAAAGGTTCTTGAAGGGAGAGGTGGGTAAATGAGGGAGGGGGAAGGGAGTTGGGCAGCTACCTACCTGGCCTTAAGGATGAATGTGTGCTCGAGATAAGTATGCACAATGCCTCCTAAGAGGTGTATTTTGTTCCTTAAAGTGAATATAAACTTGAGCGTACGTGCTCAAGTCATAGGATAGAATTTAAAAAAAGAATGAGACTTTCATTCATCAAATTTGTAGTCTATACTGATCTTCTTAGATTTTTACCTTTTTTAATGATACAACGATAAGCGCAGTTATTCCGCCTGCCATATTTTCCTTTTTGTCTCTCTATTTCATCTGAAATCCTTCAAATAAGCTTTAATCTATTTAGCAGAGCATAAGTTAGTTCTACCCTCAGATATTGTAAACTGACAATTTAGCAGGATAAACCAGTTTCACAGATAGTCCTTCCTTATTAAATAAGTCCAGATAGGGAATTAGTTATTTTCTTTTAGGGGTAGTCTCTGCAGAATAATCTTGATACAAATATATTCTGTGACTTCCTATAGTATTCTATATGCTCTTAGTATCTATCATCGCCTTATTATGAAAGTTTAAGTATTAAGCAATCACTTGCCTGGAAAGGACAATTCCATTTTGATGTTTGCGTTGGCTACCAGTCCTATGCTTTCTTTCAAAAAAAGGCATATCCACAATCTTAATACCTAATCACTCTGGTAATTGTACGAAAACAAAATATTTAATTAGTTAATTTTTCAATGTTTCTGGTAGACCAAATATGCATCAATTATTATGTCTAGATCATTTTTCAAGGTCATCAACAAATATTTGAGAGCCATGTCTGCTTTAACAATAAGGATCTAATGATCAAATACTTGCCAAATCCTTTCTTTTTTTTCTTTTCTTTTTTTTTATATATATATATTTTTATGGAGGACAACCGATTATATGTTCTTTCTTACAAAGTGTTAGACATACATAACAGATGCATACAACATATCCAATATTATAACTTATAAAGTCCAGTCCTCTTTTTTTGCCCCTTAAACATATTGGGTCTCTCATGGACCTTTGACATTCTATCAGTTCAGAGTTAGGGGTTTAAATAAGAAACACAAAAGAAAAATTACATCTCTGTATATCAAGGAAAAGTGAAATATGTTTTAAAGGACCAGTCAACACATTAGATTTGCATAATCAACAAATGCAAGATAACAAGACTGAACTTCAAATGAGTAGTAGATTTTTTTATAATAAATTTCAACGTTATGTATATTTCCACTCCCCTTGTACCATGTGATAGCAATTAGCCAATCACAAATGCATATACGTATAGTCTGTGAATTCTTACACATGCTCAGTAGGATCTGGTGACTCAACAATTGTAAATATAAAAGACTGTGCACATTTTTTTTTTAATGGAAGTAAATTGGAAAGTTGTTTAAAATTACATACTGTATCTGAATCACTAAAATTTAATTTAACCTGAGTGTCCCTTTAAGTTACAACAAGGAGGAGATGTAAATTACCAGAAATGATTGTATCCTCATTATCTTCAGCAATACCTTAGCAAAAGCCTTCAGTTAAAAAAGGATAAGTAAACGTATTCTTGATATTTAATGTTTGCAGTAACTTTATCTAAATCATACAAATATACTATTCAGTGGGATGTTAGTTAGGGTGCTTTTATAATTGAACTCTATGTCCAATAAGATGTAGTTTGTGCCCTGTAAATAATTAGAGTATACATTATTGCACTGATGCTTATAATAAGTATTCCTACCACAGATTTCTATTAGTAGTATATATGTTGCAATCTTATCTGCAGCAAGATCTATGTGAGGGTATGCAGTTTTTGTTGATTTTTAATAGGATATGTAATATCAGTTGTGCAATCTAAGCATTTCCTCTCCCTCGTCGCCGCGGCCGTCAGCCACGAGGGAGGCGATAGTATAAGCCCAGGATATGTGCGCCACTAGTATAGATGGTATTTCAGTAATCAGTGTGTTGGTTATATTTTATAGATAATGTCTACTATAACTCTAATTGTAGCTACATTTTCTAATCTTCCTAGTTGGTTTGCCTGTGCACATGTGATATACATGAACAAAACTTTCCCAACAATAACCAGAATATGGAACATACTTAAACTTCATTTAACTTAGCAACCTGTTCTTTTAAAAAGAGAAGCAATTGACAATGGTGCTTAACATCTATGCTATCCACCACTTGAATATGTCTGCTGGACAGCTAGGTTTGTTTCTCCTCCGTAATTAAAGATTGGGACATTCTGAGCAGTTTCTATTGTTAAACTGAGGAAACTGGAAATTCTATCATCGGGAAATGATCTGAGAGCGTTCAAAGTCCCCTTAAAGGGACAGTTAAGTCAAAAAAAGTTGAAAGCTAAATCTAGGAGGTTCATGTGCTAATTTCTTAGACCTTGAAGACTGCCTCTAATCTGAAAGCATTTTGACAGTTTTTCAAGACTAGAGGGCGTTAGTTCATGTGTTTCATATAGATAACATTGAGGTCAAGCACGTGAAGCTCCTAGTTGTCAGCACTGATTGGCTAAAAATGCAAGTCTGTGAAAAGAACTAAAATAAGGTGGCAGTTTGCAGAGGCATAGATACAAGGTAATCACAGAGGTAAAAAGTATATTATTATAACTGTGTTGGTTATGCAAAATTGAGGAATGGGTAATAAAGGGATTATCTATATTTTTAAACAACAAAAATTCTAGTGTTTACTGTCCCTTTAATGTTTCTTGTTAAATCAGAAGCCCTGTTCTTTTTCACGGGGGTTAGGATGTCCTCCAGGCTTGTTATGGAGAGTAAAGAGCCTTTTTCAACAAGATCTCCGGCGCCAACGGATCCCCCTCAAGCCCGTGTGTCGGCGGTATAAACTGCAGACTCTGCCCTGTCTTGTGCTGATCCTTTACACAGTGCAAATGTGCGGTGAAATATAATCCCTGTCCTTTTTTGCTGGTGGTTATGCTGTGTAAATTCAAGGCTTTCGCCATGCTTCTATCTGGTGTGATGTCAGGCGCCATCTTGGAGATTGTGAGGATCTCATTCTGTAGTGAGTAATTCATCCTGAGAAGCTTGCCTTTGTGTGTTTTTTACTGCGCTGAACTTGCCTTTTAGAATTATCGGCAGGGATGACGTAGGGAATCGCCGCTTGCATAAATAGTGTTGTCGGTCACAGTGATAGTTGAGCAGGTCTTTTCTGGTGTTGAGGCCGGATCATATACCTCTACTATTATGTATCGTGGTTTATTTAGCATGCTTCTTGTAGTTGGTGCTCGCTTTATTAGTAATTAAATTTCCTGCTCTTAAGGATCTTTGTTAATCATTGCTTGTAATAAAGCTTCTATTTTGGCCATTTTGTGCTCTGGGTTGCTAGAAGGATCATCAATTTGCGGTTCCATAGTTGTTATATTTAACAGCTCTCACCGTTCTCTCACTCCGATGGAAATAATGTGCCGATGCGATTGGGTGTTATCCTCTTCAAAAGATCTCGGTATTGCTGTATTTAGTTTAGCTTATCTAGATCTGGCTGATTACCCTAGGCCTGAGTATTAGCCGCCGCTCCAGGCCTCAATTGTCCATTTTTGTCTCAAAGATCATTAATACAGCCCTTTTGTAGAAAAATACTAGCTGTTCTGAGATAGTAGTACAACGTCACTTGTACAGATAATAAAAAGCTGTAGGTTTGCAGTATTAATCTGCGGATTAAAGACTTTTCTCCTACATTGGTGTATCCGGTCCACGGCTTCATCCTTACTTGTGGGATATTCTCATTCCCTACAGGAAATGGCAAAGAGAGCACACAGCAAAGCTGTCCATATAGCCCCCCCTCTAGCTCCGCCCCCCCAGTCATTCTCTTTGCTGCTCTGAACAAGTAGCATCTCCACGGGGATGGTAAAGAGTATGTGGTGTTAGTTGTCACCTAATCTTGTCAGAAAGGCCCCTTCACTCTGGAATGCAGAGGGAGGAGGCCTCATTTTCGCGCCTTAGTTGCGCAGTTGCTTTTCACTAGGCAGTTCATGCAGCTTCACGTGGAGTGTCCAGAGGCTTGGAAAAGAACTTCAGAGAGACTTATTACTTATTTGAATAAACCCTAAGGAAGGTAAACGCCGCAGTAAAGACTGTGGCATGGGACTGTAGTGTTTTTAACCGGTTAATTGCTACTATTAGCTCCGGTTTGGGCATTAAAGGGTTAATTTGTCATAAAAATCGGATATTTCTTTGATGTTTTTCTGACGTTTCAGTAATAAAGTGTGTACTTTTATTATTTAAAGAAAAGTGGTTTCTAATAGAAATATTAACCAGGAAATAGTTGTTCCTTCTCTGTGTCCTAATCCAGTTTCTAAAAAGGAACGTTTGTTACACAATCTAGATGTGGTTCGTACATTAAAATTCTATTTAGAAGCAACAAAGGATTTCAGACAGACATCATCCTTGTTTGTCGTCTATTCTGGTAAAAGGAGAGGTCAAAAAGCTACTGCTGCCTCTCTTTCCTTCTGGCTAAAAAGCATCATCCGATTGGCTTATGAGACTGCCGGACGGCAGCCTCCTGAACGAATTACAGCTCACTCTACTAGAGCTGTGGCTTCCACATGGGCTTTCAAGAATGAGGCTTCTGTTGAACAGATCTGTAAGGCAGCGACATGGTCTTCTCTGCATACATTTGCCAAATTCTACAAATTCGATACTTATGCTTCTTCTGAGGCTATTTTTGGGAGAGAGGTTTTACAAGCAGTGGTGCCTTCCGTTTAGGTTACCTGACTTGTTCCCTCCCTTCATCCGTGTCCTAAAGCTTTGGTATTGGTTCCCACAAGTAAGGATGAAGCCGTGGACCGGATACACCAATGTAGGAGAAAACAGAATTTATGTTTACCTGATAAATTTCTTTCTCCTACGGTGTATCCGGTCCACGGCCCGCCCTGGCATTTAGTCAGGTTTATATATTTTTTTTTTCTGAACACTACAGTCACCACTGCACCCTATGGTTCTCCTTTTTCTCCTAACAGTCGGTCGAATGACTGGGGGGCGGAGCTAGAGGGGGGGCTATATGGACAGCTTTGCTGTGTGCTCTCTTTGCCATTTCCTGTAGGGAATGAGAATATCTCACAAGTAAGGATGAAGCCGTGGACCGGATACACCGTAGGAGAAAGAAATTTATCAGGTAAACATAAATTCTGTTTTTTTCTGTCGCTGCTTGGACACGCCCCCCCCCCCTTTTTGAGCTTTTTTTTTTTAGCATTTTTTTGCAATGTAGGTGTCTCTCTTCCATATCTAGAACTCTGCATAGACAGATAAACATCTCTGAAGAAAAAAATCGCTTTTTAAAAATTATTTGAGTGACCTCTCCGTACTGACGAGATGTATTAGATCATCTTGCAAGAGCAAAAAGGTTTAGCTCATCAGGCCTTCATTCATCAGATATCATCACATCAGATAATCTTTGTTCTATTTGTGATATCCTTATATTATATTGCTTAAACTCCTTTTCTTTCTTTTAAAGTAATATTTTGTTGAATTAGTTCTATTTGAGACAAAAATAGCTCTTTTAATATCTTGATGATGATATACTGTGCATCAGGTGTGCATTGCGACAGTAAACCTTAAAAATAATGTTATATAATTCTGCACATAGTGCAGAATTATATAACATTATTTAGGTGCTATAGCTATAAATGCCTTTTTTACCTTTTAATTTTTTAAAAATATGGCGCTTTTACAGACCCGCTCTCTGCTGAGCGGGTCTGTTATATTTAGTCAGCGCATCTGGCCAGCTGTATAGTCACAGCCCGGCCCGACCGCGCCATAGCAATAAGTGCAGCTCGCTCCTGTGACAGGAGCGAGCTGCACTTAGTCTTATGGCGCGGTCGGTTTTAAGGTTTACTGTCCCTTTTAAAGGGACAATCTACATTCATATCAAAGTTATATATTTCTAATCATTGCCCAATAGTATCATTTCGTACCTGCATGTCACCATACTGTGCACAACGGTTTTGTAGATATTTTAAATAGATTTGCGCTGTTCAGAAAGTTAAAATGGCCCCTAGACTCCACCTAATAATGACATCATACCTCACTTCAGCCACTCCCCTGAGTTTTTTTTTTTTTTTTTTTTCCTTCTTTCAGAAATTTTAATTTTTTGGACCCATTTTCAAATCAGTAGTAACTGAAATTTTAAAAAAATGTATCCATGTATTTTAGTAATAGTTTATAAACACAGCTCAATTAACCATGTCACTTAAATGGACACTGAACCCAATTTTTTCTTTCATGAATCAGAGCATGCAATTTTAAGCAACTTTCTAATTTAATCCTATAATTATTTTTTCTTCGTTCTCTTGCTTTCTTTATTTGAAAAAGGCATCTAAGCTATTTTTTTGGTTCAGAACCATGGAAAGCACTTGTTTATTGGTGGGTGAATTAATCCACCAATCGGCAAGAACAACCCAGTTTGTTCACCAAAAATGGGCCGGCATCAAAACTTGCCTTCTTGGATTTCAAATAAAGATACCAAGAGAAATGAAGAAAATTTGATAATAGGAGTAAATTAGAAAGTTGCTTAAAATGTCATGCTCTATCTGAATCATGAAAGAAAAAATGTGGGTTCAGTGTCCCTTTAATATATAGTACCTTTTATTTGCAGCAAGTTTGTAAAGCTGAGCACCTCTGGCCGCCGACAGCAAAATGCTATATTTTTATTTTTTTTCAACGAGGGGACATTTCTACCTTTTTACCAATAGCGTGCTTGCATTATGCCGGAGGGCTAGCACGGTATTGGCTAAGTGGTGGAAACACCACCTCATTGAGGAAATTTTGCTGCGGACAGCCAGAGGCTCTCAGCTTGGCATAAACTTGCTGTAAATAAAGGAACTTTCAGCATGAACTTTTTTATATGACTGAAAGTCCCCTTTTATTTATAGCGCTGGTAAATCCTAGAGTTTAAAAAGGATATACCATTTAATGTGGCAAAAAATAAAATGCCAAACTTTTACCATTCCATTGGCTACCTTAATAATTCATCTCTGATAATATTTACCATTAAATGCCTGGTGAAAAAAAACAGAAAGATTGTGTGAAACTGCTCCTTTCTTTAAAGCAGTTATCTTGGAACCAGCTTCCAAACTTAATTTTTTTTCAGACCGGTGGGGTCTAGTGTATGCATTTTCGTTTTCAGGTGTAATCCTCTACTTCTGGCCACGCTTCAATGTGGCAACGTGTAGTGGTAATCCTGATATATATCCTTCACCTCCACTCAATGTAGTTCTTCTCCACTGTGATGTAGCTAGCCTCTCATTTTCATTATTCGGCTGGTTGTTAGTCGCAGATACTGTGTAATGCACTCTTCGGTTCCGTCCAGTTATAGCCAGCCTGTGGCAGTTGGCATCCATGTCTGTATGTGCAGACACGGTTCTCCTATGCCGGCATAATGTCAGGCATTCAGGCCACAATTTGGCGATGTATGTTCCAATGTGCCGGCATGGGCCTTAGTATATCGGCTAGGCCTCAGTGTCTCAGCACCGCCTGTTCCAGGATCACATATACCCACCAACTGGAGCAAGCCTTAAGATTGTACATATGTGCGTGCGTCCAGCCCAATGGTCCAAAGGAGCCAAATTACCTTTCTTACAAAACATTATTTATAGAAACTCATCGGAATTGGAAAGCCCACCATTTTCTCAGGTAAATTACATGGAAAAAGAGGACTAAATAAATATTAAATTAATATAGCAAAGTTCTTTTGCTACACAGTAAACAACATTTTATATTACAACCTCAATGTTTAATGTCCCTTTTAAAGAACAAAGACTTGCATGAGCTTTAGTTAGAGCATAATAGCTTGGTAGCCTTTGTAATTAACCTAAGAGATGTAAAGATAATGAGACAGGGAGATGTGAGTGTACAGTGAGTAAAAAAACAAAACCAAAAAAACCCACAGAAAAAAAAGCAAGCTGGAAATTGAGCCAAAAATGGTTTCAATGATAGAGCGGAATATGAGAACATTCGAAAAGTGTCCATAGAAGGTGATGTTAGTATATGATTAGAAATTCAGATGTTTAGTTATTTATGTTTAAATCATTTTTATTGATATGAACAGAAATGAGGTCGTTACAACATTGGTCATACATCCTTTTTATACATCTAACAGGTGGGATAGGAAGTATAAATGGAGCAAAAGTGCTAAATTTCTGGGTCTCCTGCCACCTACTAAAGTCTCTTAGAGTCCATTGTATATTTCTCAAAGCAGGATCCTGATATTCTATGTTAAGTCCCTTCCATTCAGCTATCGGGGCAAGCCCCTTTAATCAGACATAAGAACAAAGTCCTTGATAGGGTGATGTGAGTGGAATGGGAAATGTCTCTGATCAGTTTCATCTAAGTAGGTGGCATGGTTTTGCTATCCACAAAAACAAAGTGTAAAACCAGGGTGGCAACAGAGATCTTCAACCGAAAAGGGGAAAAGAATAAGGAAGGAAAGAAAGAAAATAGAGTAAGAGTTTAGATAGAAGAGTGCCTACCAATTGCTAATCTGCAGGCTGCTAGTAGAGCTTGTTGATCAATTAGGTAGAGTAAAGAATAGTGAAATGAGATTAAGTGTAGAAGGACGTCGAGGCCCCCCCCCCCCAGGCAACCAAACCGTCTAGCTCCCTATCTGAAAAGGTTCTTAGTGGACCCTATATGTCTGTGGTCTGATTAAGTGTCCAGTAAAACCAAATTCTCTCGAACTGTGCATGAGTGTCTAGAATCTTAGAAGCAGATTCATACATGCGGTAAGTCAATGTTAGTCTATTCAACACTTCCTCCCATGGAGGGGCTTTAGTTTTCCAGTATTTTGCAATACACATTCTGGTGACCGTGCATGCGATCTTGATGAATATGTTTATGTGTTTGTTAAATCTATGTATAGGTTCATTTAGCAGGGCTTGAGAAGGAGTAAGTTGGATACGGTCCTCAAGGACCATTCCGAGAAGAGAGGATAGTTGAGCCCATATTGGCTGTATTATGGCGCAATCCCACCACATATGATGGTACGACCCTATTTCTCCACATCCCCTGTAGCAAAATCTATTGTTAGAGAGGGACATGTGATGGGTTTTAGTCGGGGTTAGATACCATCTATACATAGTTTTAATCGTATTTTCTCTCAGGTCTGCACTTAAAAGACCTGTGCAGGCCGAGTGAAAAATTTCATCCCATCTCTTTTTATCCTTAACCAAGTCCAGGTCTCTTTCCCAGTGTAAGAGTATAGTGGGTTTAGTCAGTTTGTTTAGTGATTGGATCTCTAGGTATATTCTAGATATCGCCTGCTTGGGTCTATGTGTGGTGTTCATCAGGGTTTCTAAAGTTGAGAACGTATTATGGTAAGAGGTTCTTACGTATTTTTGAATTGCTGAGTTGACTTGGAGAAACTGGAACCACTGAAGCTTTATTGAACCTAGTTGAGTCTGTATTTGAGTGAATGTTTTAGACTTTCCCCCAACCAGCCAGTCTGCCACCCTGTACAATCCTTTGTTAGCCCATTTGTTGATTATAGTCTGCACTTGTAATAACCTGTTTATAATTCTCATATAATGAAAAACAGATTATTTGTAGCTGTAAAGTGGAACACCTAATGTTATAAGTCTGTAACAAAAGGGTTAATTAATTACAGCAGTTACTTCAGTAATTGAGTCCCAGCAGTAGGAAATATATATATATATATATATATATATATATATATATATATATATATATATATATATATATATATATATATATATATATATATATATATATATATATAAATAAATAAAGGAATATATATATGAAAGAATAGGTGGAATGAGTTAAATAATAAGATTCATTAGGAGAGTCTGAATATTAATTTATCTGTAGTTGGTAAGTAGCATGCACAAATAATAATGTAAAGTCTGTATATGCAGCACTTAGCAGGTCAAAGCAAGCAGATTTATACACTTAGGCTGGTTTGAGAAGCAGGTAGTAGAGTTATGCACACATGGAAGCAATTGACCCAGAGAGCTAGTAGTAAGTACAGGCTGTAGTTAAGTTGCTTAGACAAAGTATACTGCAGACAGTGTAGACAATGCACATTTAGCAAGTATGATTGAAAAGAGCAGCATGGCAGAATAATTTGTATTCAGAACAAAAGTACTTGCGTGACCGGTAGCTCTAGCGTGGAACAGATAGGCAAATAGGAGAATGATCCGGTGTAGATACTAGGAGAGAAGGACTTCCAGGAGAGAAACAGGAACAGCGGCTGAGATCCTTAGCGTGCTGCTGCAGCGTGTGAAATCCTCAGTGTGAAAGGAAACAGGCGGATGAATACGCCAGGAATGTAGATCCAAACAGGTAGTGCAGGGCTGACAGGGAGACTCAGATGAATACCAGAATCAGCAAACAGGTAGGTGTAAATTAGGCAATAATTAGGTAGCTAGGTTTTGAAGTAACACAGAGCAAAGTTACACCTTTCAGGAATTAGAGACTTGACTTGTCAAATAAATGAGTAAGGTTAGCACTACTCAAAGCAACAAAATAATCAAGCAATGAGTTGATGTGAGAATGAGGTTATAAAGACTTTAGGGGTGGAGTTCCAGTTAAAGGGACATTACAGCACCTCGCTGGAGAGGAGATATCTAATTGGATACATAAGTGTTTGGATAGGTAGTAATTTTTGTTGTTTAGTAAATAATGTCCATAACTGTGTAGTGTTGTCTAAAATGTATGATCTGAATTTGTAGGGTATCTATTCCACAGAATGTCATCAACATGATTGGACCCCCTCAGATCTGCCTCTATCTTAATCCAAAGGACCTCCTCCCTTCTTCCCCCTATAAGTACCGTTTGGGCTAGTCTTGCTGCTCTGTAATATTCTAACAGGTTAGGTGCTCCTATCCCTCCCAAGACCCTATGTTTTGTGATAAGTGTAGAAGAGATTCTGGCCATTTTCTTCCCTCTTATAAATGTTATTTAGTTCTGCCTGGAGTGTTTTCAATTCTGTAATTGGGACCTCTATGGGGAGTGTTCGGAATAGATATAATAGGCGGGGCAGGATATTCATCTTTACTGCTGCCAGCCTGCCCATCCATGAGAAAGTGTATGTCCTCCTTATTGAGATTCCTCCTAATTTCCCTGAACATAGGTTCATAATTGCGTTTGTGTAGCTGGCTAATTTGGGTAGTCGGGCAAATCCCCAGATATTTAAGGGAGTGTGTGGCCCATTTTAGGTCAAAATTGACTTCTATGAGCTTCTTAGTGTGTTGAGGTAGACCTAGTGATAATGCTTCACATTTACCAGATTGACCTTATAACCTGAGATCTGGGAGAATTGATCTAGGATTTTATATAAGTTGGGCAATGATAGAAGGGGTTTAGTCAATGTCAACAGGATATCGTCTGCGAAGAGTGTTAATTTGTATTCCTGATCTTTAATCATAACTCCTGAGACATCTGGTGTCTTTCTAATTTTTGCTGCTAGGGGTTCTATGCAAAGTGCTAAGATAAGGGGGGAGAGTGGGCACCCCTGTCTTGTCCCATTTAATATAGGAAAGCATCTTGATTTATATCCTGAGACGGAAACCTGAGCTGAAGGAGTCGAATATATCACATCCAACGCTTTAATGAAGGCCCCTCCAAATCCCATCTGGAGTAGGACTGCTCTCATATATCCCCAATCTATTCTATCGAATGCCTTCTCTGCATCCAACGAAAGGAGCAGAGAAGGCATTCCAGTTTTCCCAACATAATCTATTATATTTAATAACCTGCGCACGTTATCCGGTGCTTCTCTATCTTTAATAAAACCCACCTGATCCAGGTGGATCAACTTTGGAAGGATATGTTTTAGGCGGTTAGCTAATACCTTAGTAAGGATCTTCAAGTCTTGATTAATGAGTGAGATGGGGCGGTAACTGGAGCACAGCTTATGATTTTTACCAGGTTTGGGTATTACCACTATCCTAGCTTGTAAAAGGTCATTCGGGATTATGTGACCCTCCAATATATAATTACAAAAGTCAGTGAGGTGGGGCACTAATATTTCCTTAAATGTTTTATAGTATTCGCTAGCGAATCCATCCGGCCCCGCTGCTTTCCCTGACTTAAGGTCTTTAATAATACCTAATATTTCCATTCTCGTAATTGGAGCATTTAGGCTGTCGCCGTCTTCCCCCGAGAGGGAATTCAGCCCAGCTTCCTCTAGGAATAAAGTAGTTTGGGATACTATCTCTTGTGTGTGTGTTACTTTGTTTCCGTCATAAAGCCTCCCATAAAAGTCTGCAAAAGCATCCACTATGTGTTGTGGTTGTGACACGAGAGCACTGTTTGGGAGTAGGATGGACCCTATAGTGGACGCCCTACACCGTTCTCTTAGTTTGTGTGCTAAGAACCTATCCGGCTTGTTCGCGTATATGTAGTATTGTGTATTGAGTTTCTGGATCGCTCTAATTGATTGATTGTTTAGGAGGTTAGCTAGGTATGATCTCTTAGTTTCTAATGTGGATAGGATATCCGTTCTGTTAGTCAATCTATGTTTGGTTTCAAGTTCTCGTATTTCTGTATGAAGTTTTGATATCATGGATTTATATTGTCTATTCCGTTGTGATTTCTCCCGTATAAGCAGACCTCTAATGTATGTCTTGTGTGCTGCCCATGGAGAGATTGGGTTGAGTGTGGAGCCCCTATTGATGTCCCAGAATTCAGTAAGTAGCTTGCTAAGTCTGTCTTTAACTAGGGGATGTTTAGTTATTTAAATGAACAAATGGTGTCATAAAGGATACATGTAGCCATTCAGTGGGTTTTTTTTCCCTGCAGGCCCTAATCTGTCATAAATAGAAACAGAAGATACTGCATTTATAAACGCCCAGAAACATACAGATTTATTTTATTCTATAAATCTCTTTCATTTTTACCTTCTCTTTTCACTTAAATCCTTGAATGTGAATTACGACATCACTCTGAGAAAATGCAAACTGTTTTGTTGTTGTCTTGGGGTCTGTTTTTCGTTGAGCTTCACAGCATCTACTTTTTGGTTTCCAGAATCTGAGGCCCTCTGCCATCTCTGACTGATGCCTCCGATAGGTGCAACATCACCATGCAGGGTATGTGTTCTGGAACATATGTCTTGGGCTCCCACACCACATAGACATGTGACTCCTTATTTGAAAGAGGAGCATCTGCCCATTTTAATGATGGGTGGTCCTCTAGGATGCAGGAGATCACTGGAAAACCACAATGTGATTATCATGTGTAAACATAAATAGTTGAAATGCAAGCAGTTTTGGCTGAGCGGTTGAGGACTCTAAGGCAGCTTCTCTCTCAGATGAGGGGTGCTAATTTCCAGAGGCTGCCATGTTGCCAAACTCTATGCCAAACTTCCTTCACAATGTCACTTCAACCATAACTACATAAACGCCAATAGTGTTTTAAATTGATCGAGAAATTTTATTTTTTTGCTTTCAATAAACTTTGTTGATAAAAGCAAAAAATAAACAACTATTGAAGCTTATATGTTCATTGCGAGGCCAGGATTGTGTATATACAAAACAGGATTTAAAGAGAATGAAACAAATTAGATAGAAATAAATTGAAACGTTATTTAAAATTGCATACTCTATCTGAATCAAGAAATCATGGGTAACAGGAGCTACATGTTTCAAACCTAGGAATTCACTGGTTGAAAAAGAGAACTCCAACAACTCTATTGTTTAGGAACTTGCCTCCACATGTGTGAAATCAATCAGCAATGATGAGGTCATGCTCTGCTTTGTGGTGATCTTGTGAGATTTCTTAGTAAACTTCCTTAAACTGAATAGGAAAATAACATGACTGTGCCTGCACATGCCAGATGCACACTCCCTTGCAAGTCCTGGGACTAACATCCTGATTGGCTGCTTAAAGTCTCTTTACATTGGGGTGAAATTTTGAGATACAATATCTTCCTTTTTTACATAGTGATGCTCAAGTGATAATTTCTAGTCGGCTTTTTACAGTTAAAGGACCAGTCAACACATTAGATTTGCATAATCAACAAATGCAAGATAACAAGACAATGCAATAGCACTTAGTCTGAGCTTCAAATGAGTAGTAGATTTTTTTTATAACAAATTTCAAAGTTATGTATATTTCCACTCCCCTTGTACCATGTGATAGCAATCAACCAATCACAAATGCATATACGTATAGTCTGTGAATTCTTGCACATACTCAGTAGAATCTGGTGACTCAAAAATTGTAAATATAAAAGACTGTGCACATTTTTTTTAATGGAAGTAAATTGGAAAGTTGTTTAAAATGACATGCTGCATCTGAATCATGAAAATTTAATTTAACCTCAGTGTCCCTTTAAACTTCATCACTTTTTAAAGTGATTCAACATTTGTTGAAGCACATTTTTGTTTTTTTATGGCTTTTGAATAAATATTTGGGAAAAGGGCTGCTCCAAACTACTGGAATGCAAATATGACAACTTATTACACAGAAGCCCATGTGACTATTGTAGCCTCTCTTTAACCATTAATTCTCTTTAAAAATTCTGTTTTTATCCCATACTATGCAACAAAGGCCAAAGTGTTTTGAATCTGAATTTTTTAAATGCTGCAAATTGCCTAAACCAGCTATTTGATTTGCAGATACATAATTTAGATTTTTGGCTGCAAATTTTTTACAAAAGAAATGTCTTAATGTAATTTTAAACTACTGTGCTGCTACTAATAAATGTGCATTAGTAGAATGTACACAAAAAGCACACCCTTTAAATGTCCTGGAAGATTTGTTTTTATAAAAGCTGTGATTATTTACAAATTGTCAGATTAACACTGGGATATTGCAGGCAACTATATAATGCTATAGTAACAAGATAGTATGTCAAGTAGTACTAATGGTAAGTACCTATAGGTGCCAAATATTTTTGTAATCAACAAGCACCTGGGGCAATATAGCACTAAGGAATACCTAGAAACGATTTTCAGATTATGAGATTAAAGTTATTTTGCTAATACTCTATCTGTAATTATAAGGTCCTTTCTTGCACAGTCGACTCTCAGAGGTATTATTCACATACCTATGCTATATATTGATATCGAGAGAGTTCAAGCAGACAGAATCTATTACGTTGAGCAGCTATGCTAAAGTTAGCTGTGCAAGCAAGGACTTTATAATTCCAGATAGAGTATTAGCTAGATAGCTTTAATCTCATAACCTGACATTCCACATATTAACAGGTCCTCTTGTTACAGCATTTATTTTTTAATTTATTAATAGTTGGCTACAAAAGATATTGTTTGTATCTGACTGCTTGATATTATACAAACCAAGTACAATTTTTCATATCTAGATACATGATTCTCAGAGGTGTTATTCACACACCTATACTAAATATTAATATCTAGTGATTTTAAGCAGACAGAATTACACTGAACAGCTGTGCTAAAGTTGACTGTGCAAGCAAGGACTTTATAATGACAGATGTTATTAGCTAGATAGCTTTAATCTCATAATCTGACATCCCACATATTAACAGGTCCTCTTGTTACAGCATTATTTCTGAATTTATTAATAGCCGGCTACAAAAGATAATGTTTGTATCTGACTGCTTGATATTATACAAACCAAGTATAATGTTTCACATATAGATACTTGATTCTCAGAGGTATTATTCACACATCTATGCTATATATTGATATCTAGAGCGTTTAAAGTGAAAGTAAATCCTAGCGTTTTACAATCGCTAGCATTGACTTTTGCAACAAATAAAGGAGACTTTCATTCATGAAGTATAAGATACTTCATGTAGAAAGCTCCTTTATTTGGTTTAACTGATCACTGTTCTTAGCTGCTACAGCAGCACACGGCTAAAACCATGTGTTCAGTTAGAAACCAGTAGTGCATTGCTGTTCCTTCAACAAATGATACCAAGAGAATGAAGCAAATTTGATAATAGAAGTAAACTGGAAAGTTGTTTAAAATCGTATGTTCTACCTAAATCATGAAAGAAAATCTTGGGGATTCATGTCCCTTTAAGGATATGGGTTTGATAAAGTGTACTTAAAATGTGTTTGTTTTTTTTGTTTTTTTTCTCTTATGTAGTTTTTGGATTCTGATAACCTGCTTACAAACCCAGACACACTGAGTCTGTTAATGGCTGAAAATAAGACTGTGGTGGCTCCCATGTTGGAATCCCGGGCAGCGTACTCTAACTTTTGGTGTGGAATGACAACCCAGGTTAGACCTCTGTTCATTTATATCTACAATAAAGGGTTAATATGTGTTGTGCCTTTTATACTTCTGTAGGCGCCTTTTATTTCCCGTATGTCCCTTGTCAGTTATTTCTTACTCATGGTTTATTTTCCATTTTGTACCTTTTATTTAACATCTTTGACACTAATGTACATGCACTGTACTGGAGTGAAAGGGACGGCCCCATACTAATCTCAATGGTAAATATAGTCACTAATGTAAGCACGTGCATAAGCGCTAAGATGTGCTCTTAAGTATGTGAATTGCAAACATATACATTTATTTAAATGATATAATATCCATGTATGTCCTGGAAAAAAATACTGACACTGAGAAATGCTACACAAGAATGTATTTCAAAAATGCTGGTGAGCGTGTACCATGCTACAAGCAGACACTGTGTGTCGTTGTTTGTGTGGGTGTTTTTTAAAATAAAATAAACATTACATTTTTGGCTATTAATAAAACACCCTTAGTATGAATGAGGCGATCACGGCTCCTTGTGTATTTATTTACATTGAGATTTAAATCCCTTTTTTCTTTCTCAGGGCTATTACAGAAGAACTCCTGCGTATATGCCAATCAGACGCAGAGAACGCAAAGGTTGCTTTGCTGTACCAATGGTTCATTCCACTTTTTTGATTGACCTTCGGAAAGAATCTTCTAAACATCTTGATTTCTACCCCCCTCATTCTGACTACACTTGGGCATTTGATGACATCATAGTGTTTGCTTTTTCATGTCGGCAAGCAGGTTAGGATGAAATGGAACCAAAGTATTTATAATATAAAAATAGCTTTAGTGGAGTATTTTTTATTTATTTTTTTCAGACAGATAATGGTTATCAGTAATTGTGTTACAATATGTAATAATTATTTTTTTTTTGTACTTTTTATTTATGACTGAGGTACTTTTTTATTTATAGAGCTATTGTAATTACAGCAGATTGTTCGCTTGTTCTCCTGTGATGTCAAGTTCTTCCGTTACTAGATTTAGAACTCCTGTTAAATTTTCCCAACAGCCATGTAAAAAAAATGTAACATATTTATTCACCTTTAGATTTGATCTCAAGCTACCAATACATTTTAAATTCTTGTATCTCTCTTTTTATATGTATTATTTTTAGTTGAAATAATTTTTATTGAGGAATCACAACAGAAATGCAATACTGTCACAATGTGTATCAATACAATAGGATATGTTATTATTCATTTGAGTACAATGATACAATTTGTCTCTGCTAAGTATACTTTTCCCGATTTGTTTTAGTTACAACAACCCTTGGGTTGTCATTTTAACCCCACTAACAAATGAACAACTAACCCTCCCACCTTACCCACCCATCTCCCCGAACATAAGACCACTTAACTTGGTCTAACTTCTAACTGTGAACTTTTTCCGTCAAGCAGTGTCGACTTTTTGGTAGCTGTTAAAGCATGTTTCTCTTAGTTTAAAAATACTTCTATATAATTAGTTCAGACATCTCCCCCTATATATGTCTTTTCATTATCCAGTGAATCCAGACATTTTGAAAGCTTGCGGAGGTACCCTGCATCCATGCTGCTGATTCAGACATAGTGTAGATATTTTCAATTTTTTCAAGTATTTCACTCCATTCCAGAGTGCCCTCCCTCCACTTTCTAGCTATGCATAATCTAGTAGCTGTGCATACTATATTAACCCATCTGTTAGTGGCCGAGTTTAATGAATCTAGTGGAATGTGGAGCAAGGCTTTAGCGGCTGAGAGTGTGAATGAGTCACCTAATGTATTCTTGATCAGCTGTGATAGTTTATCCCAAATAGGTCTTATCTTCGGGCACTCCCACCACATATGTAAATAAGTACCTAACCCTGAGCAACCTCGGTAACATAATCTATTATTCTGTGGGGTGTAATGTGAAGTTATTAATGGCGTGAGGTACCATCTGTATGCCGTTTTCATTGCGTTTTCGATTAGGTCAGCCCCTACTAGGTTTTTGCCCAGCGAAGAGAATATTTGTTCCCAATCCTCATCATTATATGTTATATCTAGATCCTGTTCCCAAAGAGTGTGTAGTTTTTGTTTTTTAAGGTTTTTCGCTTTTTGGATAGCTAGGTATAATTTTGAGATCATTTTTTTGTTTCTACCTGGTGATAGTATGATTTGCTCTAGGATGGTGTTTGGGCTGAAGGGAGTATTTTGCCTATATTTATGTATCGTGTGTGATATTTGGTGGTACAAGAACCATTGCAATGTATTGGGGCTAATTTTGTCTCTTAGTTGAAGGTAAGTCAGTATTTTCCCTTTATCCAAGAAGTCCGCCACCCGATATAGACCTTTGTTTTCCCATTTTGTCAGCTGTTTTCGAAATTCTAGCGGTAGCAACAGACCCAGTGGTAGTATGGTTGAAAGTGGTGAGATTAATTTCAGTGTTTTAGTCAGTGATCCCCAACTTGATTTAGTGTATTCCGTGGTTTTAAGTTTGGCTAAAGGTTGGAGTTTGGTATTTGTGGGGGACCAAAGGATTTCTCCTGGATTGCTATAACCTCCTATTTCTGCTTCAATAGTTGGCCATGTTAAGTTGCGACAGTCTTTCCCTAGTAGTGTACTTTGCGCTAATCTCGCAGCCTGGTAGTAGTCGCGTAAATTGGGAACCCCTATTCCCCCTAGTTGTTTATGCAATTTTAGTAAGTTAGCAGGTATTCTAGTTGTTTTGTGGCCTCGGATAAATCTGAGGAGCTCAGTCTGTAGGTCATCTAAGTCTTTTAGTGGTATTCTGATAGGAAGGGCCCTAAACAGGTACAATAGCCGAGGTAGAACATTCATTTTTATTGCTACTTGTCTTCCCACCCACGAGAAACCTCCCCTTTTCCATTTGTTTAGATCAGTCCTTATATTTTTGATGATCGGTGTATAATTAGCTTTATATAGAGCATCCAGGGTGTCAGTGATATATATTCCCAAATATTTAATAGCGTGCTTGGCCCATTTAAAGTCAAAATTAGTTTCTATTAATTTCCGTGTTTGAGCTGGTAGAAGTAGGGGGAGAGCCTCACACTTATCAGAGTTTATTTTGAAGCCAGAAATCTGAGAAAAATCGTCTAATACCTTATAGAGATTGGGTAGAGAAAGCATGGGTTTAGAAAGTGTTAGCAGGATGTCATCTGCGAATAGTGATAATTTAAATTCCCCTTTGTTCAATCTAACACCATGGATACTCTTTGAATTTCGAATGCATGCTGCTAATGGTTCCACGCATAGCGCAAATAAAAGTGGTGAAAGAGGGCATCCCTGGCGCGTACCATTTAAGATTTGGATCGGTCTAGATTGGTATCCCGCCGCTTTGATTGTAGCTCTTGGGTTAGAATATATGTTTTTAACCGCCCCTATAAATTTGTCACCAAAGCCAAATTGCTCTAAGATCTCTATCATATATATCCAATCTACCCTATCAAACGCCTTCTCTGCGTCCAAGGATAGGAGCAGAGAAGGCGTTTTTTGTTTCTTTCAAATATTCGACCAGGGCTATTGTGCGGCGGACATTATCCGGTGCTTCACGATCTTTAATAAAGCCCACCTGATCAGGATGGATTAATGAGGGTAAAAGGTGTTTAAGTCTGTTTGCTAAGATTTTGGTGAAAATCTTTACATCTTGATTGATCAATGAGATTGGTCTGTAATTTGAAGTTATTTTGGGGTGTTTTCCCGGTTTGGGGATTACAATAATTTTCGCCTGAAGAAGTTCTGAGGGGATTGGAGTACCATTTAGAGCATCATTGCAAAACTTGTGAAGGTGGGAGCATAGATCTGTTTTAAACAATTTAAAGTAATCCCCAGAAAACCCATCCGGGCCCGCCGCTTTACCTATCTTGAGCTCTTTGATAGCGGAAGCTATTTCTGACAATGTGATTTCTGCATCTAGGGTTTTTGCGTCTTGTTCGACTAGCCTCGGGAGTTTTGCTGACTCGAGGAGTGTTTGTCTCAATTGTGCTGTCTGTGGTGAATGTGAAACCTTCTTTCCATCGTAAAGGGCCTCATAGTATTGGGCAAAGCATTCTACAATTTCTCGTGGATGGGAAGTCAAAGCACCGTCTGATTTTTGTAGTTGTGTGATTGTGAAGGATTTAGTTTTCTCTCTTAATTTATTAGCTAAAAATCTATCTGGTTTGTTTGCGTGTAGGAAATAGTACGTTTTCAGTCTGCTAATAGCTCTCATGGAGTTGTCTGTTAATATTTTATTGAGTTCTTTTCTTTTATTGGTCAGTGTGAGCAAAGTCTGATCGGACAGTGTGAGTCTGTGTTTCTTTTCTAGTTCTTCTATTTCCTTCTGTAGCGTTGCTGTTACCAATCTGGTCTTTTTTTAGGAACATGTTTTTCTCTTTAATGAGCAGACCTCTAATGTAAGGTTTGTGGGCGGCCCAAGTTATAACTGGTTTGATTGAAGGAGTAACGTTAAGACTCCAATATTCTTTAAGGCCATTAAGGATTCTATTGAAAATGTCTGGCTGTTTCAATAGTGTGGGGTCATATGTCCATGATTTCTGTCTGTTTGTATCAGTGAGGCTTTTCAATTGTGTTTGAATGATTGAGTGATCTGACCAAACTGATGCATGGATAGATGAGGAGACCAGATTAGGTAGCATTATCTGACTAATGAATATGTAATCCAGTTTAGTATAAGTTTTATGGGCAGGTGAATAATACGTATGATCAGATGTCTGACCGTATAATGAAGTCCAAGAGTCAATCACGTTGTGTGACTCTAGTGTATCTCTAATGGTCTTAGTAATAGAATTTAATCTACATTGTTTGTTTGTCAGTTTGGTAGTAGTGGTCTCCTTTAATATCTTTAGATTTACATTGAAGTCTCCCGCCACAATCATCAAAGTTTGAGACCACTGTGTTAATAAGTGTGAGAGTTTGGTGAAGAAGGTATGTTGCTGCTCGTTGGGCGCATAAATGTTGCAAAGTGTTATCTGAGTGTCTTGAATGGAACCTCTCACGATGAGGTATCTACCCTCTTTGTCTCTTATCACCTCTTCTTTCGTGAATGGGAGGGAATTGTGTAGTAGAATTGTTACCCCCCCTTTTTTTTGTGTCGGTTGTGGAGTGAAAATGTTGCGTGTAGTGTCTACTCCAGTGTTTAGGGATTTGGTTATGTGTAAAATGGGTTTCTTGTAGAAAAATAATTTTAGCATTCATATTGCTATATTGGGCGAGTGCTATTTTTCTCTTAACATTGGTATTTAGACCCCTGACGTTATGTGAGATTATCTGTATCTTAGGATCCATTTACCAATTACCACCACCCCGTCCCCTCGTACCTGAATATTACACCTGACATTAATTTGAAGGTTGTCTGACCTTGTCTTCTGGCCTTCTATGGCATGGAGAACTTTCTAGACCTCTGCTCGACGGAATTTGAGAAGAAAAAACCAAACCAAACATTAAACACACTCAAGTAATCAAATAGTAAATAACATAAAACAACAATTGTGAGTAGTAATAAATTTGCAATTTCCTAACTATCTGCAAATCATAGCACAGTATAGTGTTATAAATAAATTGAAGCAATCCTGAAATGTTTAAACTTAATTTTAGAGTGACCCATCTAAAGATGTTTGTATATTACATCTATTGGACCGGACTAGAAGATAGTATGGGGGTAGTAAATTTTAACATAAGCTTGACATATAGTGCATTAACCCCCAACCTCTTCTTGGTAAGTTATCTAAGCTGTTGGTTGGATATTTCTGCTAAAGTCTCAAGTCCCTCAAAAATTTCTCTCGTCTAGGAACAGGCAAAGGCATAGTTACCACACCAAGGTATTTAACAACTTTCAGAGTCTCTAGAGTCTCTCAGCTCCTCTGTTTTCTTTTGGGGACTTTGGTCCAACGATTCGGCTGATTTGATCCGCCTGGATTCTGTGAGCGGGCTTTGATATTGTCTTGAGAACTGTCTGGGATCTCTGGGCAGTCCAATTTTAAATGTTGACAAATCTCTGGGATGTCCTGCTTCTCTCTTATAGAGATGGTGCTGCCGTCATGTTGTATGAATAGGGCAAAGGGGAAACCCCATCTGTATAAAATCTGATTTTTCCTTAGTAGTTGAGTCAGTGGGCGAAGGGCAAGTCTCTTCTGGAGGGTCTTAATACATAGGTCTTGGAAGAATTGAATGATTGTTCCTTGATACTTGAATGTTGGATTCTTCCTAGACGCCGCCATGACCTCTTCTTTTTCTTGGAAACGGAGGAATTTGACTATCACATCTCTGGGGGGTTCAGAGTCTTTGGGTTTAGCTCTAAGAGCTCAATGAGCTCGCTCAATCTGAAATTTCCCTTCTTCTGATGAGCCTGTAATATTTTGAAATAGATGTATCAGATAATTACGAAGTTCTGATGATATGATTGTTTCTGGGATTCCCTTCAGGCGAATGTTGCACCTCCGACTCCTATTCTCCAAATCCTCAAGTTTGTCATTAATATCTGTTAAGTCCCTCTGATGATCAGCTAGATGTTGATTGATAGACGAGATGTCCTCTTCCACTGTCTCTTCTTTTTCTTCAAGGGTTTCCAGTCTGGTACCCAATTCTGTTATGTCGTGTTTGATTTCAGTGAGGCTGTTTGTGACAGTGTTTTGGAGTGCATCCATCTTAGCCCACATTTTGTCAAATATGTTAGTAATATCTTGTTTGCTGACGAGATTCTTGATATCCTTTAAAGTTACAGGGGTGACCACAGTTTCTATGGATGTGGTTTCAATGTCTTCCTCCATCTCATCATCAGTGGCATTTCCATTCTTTTCTGGAGGCTTTTCTCCTCTTTGGCTTTTAAGAAAAATGTCAGCTACTGCAGGTTTGCTTATGGTACCCGTTTTATTTTGTCTTCTAACCGACATTTTGTAGTTTGTTGACTGGCAAAATAGGTTATGTAGCCCCTAACAAGGAGTGCAGATTGTGACTGAGTGAGTGAGATTATTAAAAGTTCGCTCTGGAATTCCTTAGCTTGTGTGAATGGTTTCTTAACAAGTTGTTGAATTAGGCACAATAAGTTTTATTTCTCCCTTATCATGCTGTTACTTTCGAGCTCTCCAGAGATCAAAACGGAGTATAAATCGACTCTTTTATTGATGTACAGCTCATACTGTATGTATATATCTTTTTAGTGAAGTGAGTCATTTGAAGTAGCTTATTATTTCTTCTGAGTGGTTTACACTGCTCTCTCTTCAACAATGTAGTGGAGCGCTTTAAAAGTGATTTATACCTCTTACATGTATTTCCTTTATCTGTATCTTAGGTGTCTGTGTACAGCATATTTAGCTGATTCGGTTACCACGTGTGAGCATCACATAGAAAATGTCTTGTATTACATGCTTCTGTCACCACTTTTCTGACACTGTTTTATATGTCTTTATATCCCTGTCTTGCTTGTCTGGTCATTTACCCTGTGTTAAAATGTTTCGTGTCAGGTTCCCGGTAGTAGGGGCTTTACTCCTGAGTTTCTGCTTATTCCGCCATTACTCGGCGTGTGTCGGGGCTTTTGGCTCTTTGTCATCTGGTATGTTTTACATCGCTTGACAAGATAGGCAGCAGTAATTTGCTATGTGTGCTAGTTCTCCTATGTGGTGATGTTTATCTTTACTCTGCAGACTTTAATTTAGCATTGGAGACTGTTTCGGTTGCCACGTGGTAGCGCCATTAAGATGGCGATTCCTAATAAATGTCTATTCCCACCGCTTGAAAGCAATCTTATGTTGCTGGTATCCCCTGTAATGGTTGCCGCTATGTGTTTGTTTAGTCGTATCGATGAGGGCTTACCATAACCAGGGCTTCACTTCCAACATCCTGTTAATTCTGCCATATCTCGTTGTGAAACGGATGTGTCGGTTCCCTGTCAGCCCCTGTATAAAACGCAGCTTGGCCAGCAATACTGCACCGAACCACTTAGGTATAAGTCCGGTGAAAGTTGAGGGTCACTTGATGCTGATTAGATTGCTGTTACTTCATTTATTGTGCTAAGTGATCCCGGAGCTCTAGGAATATGCGTCCTCCATTAAGCTTGCCTAGGCTCCGCCTCTATATGTATTATTTTTAAAGGGGCATTTTAAAGTAAAAAACAACATGCTATAATTTGTTAGAGTATGTGTTTTGCTTTTCTCTCGTTAGTGTTCAATAATGTTGATCCCAATCTTGTTCTTGCTTCAAGCTCTGAATTGTTACCCCCCGGAAACCACGCAAAATCATTATCTGACTGTATCATTGAAGTTACAGTGTTCAATTGTTTTTGCCCTAATGTGTTTCTAATGACTTGTAATATAAATATAAAATATAAATATATTTATAATATAAAAATATTAATCATAAGGATTTAAAAATTAGAATCCATAGTGTGTGTATGTATATATGTATGTATGTGTGTGTGTGTGTATGTATATATATATATATATATATATATATATATATATATATATGTGATAATGTTAATGTAAAAATTAAATCTATACCTATATATCAATAGAAATACATTGTATAGGTATATACCTCCCTCTAATCATGGGTGCTGCCATTATGGAACCTAAGTTACACAGCAGGTATCTGAGAATGAGAATTGCTGCACACTGGGATGCAATGCAAACTAGATTTCAACATGGCAGCACCTACAACTAGAGGTTGGTGGAAACCCCCGTACCATGCTATGTATTTAGTGTTCAACGTTCCTTTTAATGTTTGTTTTCAACAGAAGTTCAGATGTTCCTTTGCAATAAGGAAGTATACGGTTATCTCCCTGTGCCTTTGCGTGCTCACAGCACTCTGATGGATGAGACTGACAACTTCCTGCATGCCAAGCTTGAAGCAATGGGTGAGTTTATTCCTCTCCCCAGCGTGGCCTTGAATACGGTAGAATGAAAACGAAACATTTTAGTCACAAAAATAAACTGCTTTTTATTTTCAGACAAGTTTTTTATTTTCTTATTAATTGTCCAAATAATGTTTTAAGGGGAATAATATTTTAGCTTTTTACTTTCATGGCATTTCTAAAGTAAATGTTTACTAGGGCTTGCAAAAAAAAAAAAAAAAAAATATATATATATATATATATATATATATATATATACACACACACACTTCTTGAAACACTACCTCCCCAAACATACTAAGTGCTGAAAGCCAACAAAACTAAAGGCAATAGCTAGCTGAATAAATAAAAGATTGTTACCTCTAAACTGTAAGCTCCATGGGCAAACTCCCCCATTATATACCTGTATAATATTTCTAAAATAACTGTAAGCTTCTTATAAATATAGCCACAAAAACTGTGCTGCCCCTCCCCCAATCTGCTGCCCTAGGCAAGTGCCTGGTTTGCCTAGTCCAAAATACGCCCCTGGCATGGACCTAAGGCCAGAAACTTTCAGAATAGGTGAGGAATACCACAGGTTAAATGAACTATTTAAATGCCAATATAAGAGTTATGAAATACTTGTAAACAAATGAATACACTCCAGCAGGTAAAGTGGATCATTGGGAACAAATTAAAGGGGAGAAAATGAGTAAACTGTCCCTTTAAAGGGGCAGTAAAGCCAAAACTTAAACTTTCAAATACAGCATGCGGTTTTAAATAGCTTTACAATTTACTTCTATCATCTAATTTGCTTTGTTCTCTTTGTATCTTTTATTTAAATGCATAGCCATGTAGGTTTAGGAGCAGCACTGCTCTACTAGGAGCTAGCTGCTGTATGGTAGCTGTATGCCTCTTGTCATTGGCTTTCATTTAGCTCCCAGTAGTGCATTGCTGCTCATTCAACAAAGGATACCAAGGGAATGAAGCACATTTGATAATATAAGTAAATTGGAAAGTTGTTTAAAATTTGAATCCTCTATCTGAATTATGAAAGAAAAAATGTGGGTTTCTTGTCCCTTTTAATGTGCTCCCCAGCTTAGAGTGTTAAGTGGGAGCCTGCAGAAAGAGCATACCTTAGCTTTCTCTCCCTATACATGAAGGCAAATACCGAGGCACAGAAATATTCATTGGGAGAAAAAAACAGCTATTTTAATTGCAATAATGAACTTAATCGATCAATTCCCATACATTTATTACTCTGCAGCTGGTATAGTAAGTCAGTGGGAACCTAATATGAGTAAAATAGAACAGTGTCCCTTTAAATACCTCCAGGGGTATGAATACAGTAGGTAATGATAATACCCTGCAGTGTACCACAGTAACACAAAAGTAACTTCCTATTGATTTTGTCCTGTGCATAACATTGCTGCTTTCTCTTTATTTCCCACTACAGTAAGGAATCCTCCTTCTGAGCCGTCAGCGTTTGTGTCTGTGGCCCCTAAAGTCCTTGACAAGGTGTCACTGGATGAGGTAATTTAGACCTGCAAATGTAACTGTGTGTTTATGAGACGTTAAACAGTTTGAGATTGCTTAATATGCAGTAGTTTGCAATATACTTTCATTACTTATTTTGTCCCCTTTTCCGTAATTTAATTCTCATAATGCTCATTGGTTGACAAATACTTTCCACTAATTATACAAAATGTACAAGGCTGAAGTGTGTTACAATTTATAATTTAACTAAATTATATTTTATTTCGTATGGAAGATAAGACAAATGATAAAGCTATATTGAATTAAATTTAAACAGCATTTCCTTTTTCTTTTTTTTTTTTAGGGAATAAACGAAATAAATATATATATACACATATACACATATACACATACACACACATACACACACATACACATACATATACACATACATACACACACACACATATACACATACACACACACACACACACACCTGATGCTTTTTCACATGAATACAATACAGTTTTTAAGTAGACTGTCCTTTTGATTGACTTGTCTTTATTTGAAATCTAATAACTGTCACTATAAACCTACAGTGGACATAAAAAGTCTACACGCCCCTGTTAAAATGTCAGGTTTCTGTGATGTATAAAAATGAGACAAAAATAAATGTAAGAACTTTTTCCACCTTTAATGTGACCAATAAGCTGTACAACTTAATTAAAAAACTAACTGAAATCTTTTAGGTGGAGGAAAGTAAACAAAAAAAAAAAAACTAAAATAATGTGGTTGCATAAGTGTGCACACCCTCTTATAACTGGGGATGCAGCTGTGTTCAGAATTAAGCAATCACATTCAAAATAATGTTAAATAGGAGTCAGTACACACCTGCCATCATTTAAAGTGCCTCCGATTAACCCCAAATAAAGTTCAGCTGTTCTAGTAGGTCTTTCCTGACATTTTGTTAGTCGCATCCTACAGCAAAAGCCATGGTCCGCAGAGAGCTTCCAAAGCATCAGAGGGATCTCATTGTTAAAAGGTATCAGTCAGGAGAAGGGTACAAAATAATTTTCAAGGCATTAGATATACCATGGAACACAGTGAAGACAGTCATCATCAAGTGGAAAAATATGGCGCAACAGTGACATTACCAAGAACTGGACGTCCCTCCAAAATTGATGAAAAGACGAGAAGAAAACAGGTCTGAGAGGCTGCCAAGAGGCCTACAGCAACATTAAAGGAGCTGCTGGAATATCTGGCAAGTACTGGCTGTGTGGTGCATGTGACAACAATCCCCCGTATTCTTCATATGTCTGAGCTATGGGTTAGAGTGGCAAGACGGAAGCCTTTTTTACAAAGAAAAAGATCCAAGCCCAGCTAAATTTTGCAAAAACACATCTGAAGTCTCCCAAAAGCATGTGGTAAAAGGTGTTATGGTCTGATGAAACCAAGGTTCAACTTTTTGGCCATAATTCCAAAAGGTATGTTTGGCGCAAAAACAACACTGCACATCACCAAAAGAACACCATACCCACAGTGAAGCATGGTGGTGGCAGCATCATGCTTTGGGGCTGTTTTTCTTCAGTTGGAACTGGGGCCTGCCAATGTAGAGGGAATTATGAACAGTTCCAAATACCAGTCAATGTTGGCACAAAACCTTCAGGCTTCTGCTAGAAAGCTGAACATGAAGAGGAACTTCATCTCTCAGCATTAAAACGACCCAAAGCATACATCCAAATCAACAAAGGAATGTCTTCACCAGAAGAAGTTTTGGAATGGCCCAGCCAGAGCCCAGACCTGAATCCGATCAAAAATCTGTGGGGTGATCTGAAGAGGGTTGTGCACAGGAGATGCCATCACAATCTGACAGATTTGGAGTGTTTTTGCAAAGAAGAGTAGGCTAATCTTGCCAAGTCAAGATGTACCATGCTGATAGACTCATACCTAAAAAGACTGAGTGCTGTAATAAAATTAAAAGGTTCTTCAACAAAGTTCAACACTTATGCAACTATATTATATATATATTTTTATTTTTTATTTTTTTTTACTTCCCTTAACCTAAAAGATTTCAGTTTGTTTTTCAATTGAGTTGTACAGTTTATAGGTCACATTAAAGGTGAAAAAAAGTTCTGAATTGAATTATCTTTGTCTCATTTTGTTAAATCACAGAAACCTGACATTTTAACAGGGGTGTGTAGACTTTTTATATCTTCTGTATGTTAAAAGGCAAGGGAACTAAAAATTGTCCCTTTACACAGGTCTTTCTCATTAACTTAAAACGCAGACAGGACAGAAGGGAACGCATGAAAAGGGCTCTTTATGAACTCCAGATAGACTTCAAATTATCGGATGCAGTGGATGGGAAGTAAGTCAAGCAAAGATATAAATAATATAAATTTTTAAAAAATTTTTGTGTGTGCACTCCTGCTTTTTCTCTTCCAGAGCATAACTTATTTAGTCGCTTAACAGCCGTTGTACCCTACACGTCTACAGTTGTTCAGGGTTTTCGACAAGTAAGAGAAGCTGCAGCCTGGGTGTGTAGTGCAGGAAACATGAAGAATACCTTAAATAGGCGCCGTAGCCAAGGCGGTGGATCAATCCGCATAGCAACAAAGAAGAAAGTAATGGCAGGCACTGCTCCAGATTTCAAAGTTAAAACCAAATAACTTTTTTTTTTTTTTTTTTTAAATATTTTTTATTTTATTTAGAATTCAATACATAACATAGATTAAATGCAAACATATGAAATAAAAGAAAAATAGAGCAATACATACATGAGATATTGATCAATAAAGGCACAAACCTCACTGTAAACATAGGAGGCCACTTCAAAGCCTCACAGACATTAGATAATATCACCGGAGGTTGTCAAGTCCAGGAGGGCCATCTCCTGGGTCAGAGGTGACAGACCACATATTTCAACTGTTGCTCTATGAAAGATCTGCATAGCTTAATAAGTTTAGATTAAGACATAACTGCATATGTACTATAAACTGCACTATTGGTACTACATCTGACCCACTAAAGTGAGCATAAAGGGTCAAGCATGGGAAGCTAAGTGGTAATAGCTACCTAGTATATGAGGGTGTTTCTCCAAAAAAAAATTATAACTCACTATATCTACAAGGGGACTACCTTTGGACCTCGTAATTATGACGGGAACGGAAGGACCCAAGGCGGTGCGTGTAGATGAAGAATCAAGATAGGACACATATGGTGACCCTCTATATAGCTTAATGTGTGTCACAATAAGGGGTATGTCTTAGTGAATCAGGGAGTGTAGGAGTAGGGCAGGAGAAGGTATTTTTTTTTTTTTCTCACAGGAAAAGTTCAAGAACTAATCTAGTCTCAGTTACCAGAAAGATAATCCAAGTTACTTCAGAACGGGGTCTGAAGGCCTCATAGGGACATGCTGCACACCCTAAGGGGCTCAAGCAATAAAGCCCTTATTACGAAAGAAAGTTGAATCTCCCGGCCTTGAGAGAAATACATCTATGATCCCTAGAGATCACCGCCTCCCACCACCAAGGTTCCCCGGCAGGCAGAGCCGAGGAGAGCGGGGAAAAAAGGGGAAAGCAAGAGGCGCATGCATGGCCAGATGGCCACCGACAAGGGGTGAGTGGAAAAGCTCATAAGGGCCACTGAAAAGGGGGGGAGTAGAATGGGGGGGAAAGGGAACATATTAGTGAAAAAAGGGAGAAAGTAAAGAAAAGAGGGCTCTAGTATCAAAAGGGGAGGGGTCCTTAAACTAGGGGATCTGACCAATTGGGATGTCTGGGGATCAAGGAAAAAGTCTATGGAGCCTTGTTAGGCTGATTTCTATGGATCCAGGGATCCCAAATTTTCCAATATGAGTCCAGTTTGTTTAGGTGTTGGTAGAATCCTCTTTCCATCTGGGCATACATTTCTAGGGTTTGGTTAACGTCAGATAGGGCGGGTGGATCTGACTGTTTCCATTTCCTAGCAATGGAGATTTTGGCGGCGGCAAATATAAAGATGGCCAGCTGACGGTGAAGCTTAGGTGTTTGCCTTGGGAAGATGTTTAGGAGAGCCACTCTTGGCTCCTTCGAGAGGGACAGCCCAACCAACCCACATACTCTGAATATATCTTTCCACAGACTGTCCAATATAGGACAGGACCACCATATATGCAGGTCCGTGCCCACCTGTCCACATTTTCTCCAACATAAGGACGTATGGGATGGGGCAATCTGTGCTAATCTTAAAGGAATGTAGTGCCACCTATGGCAAATTTTCATGTAAAGTTCCAGCGAGTTAGCACAGTGAAGTGTCTTCTTAGTAAGGAGGAGCGTTTGTGTCCAGGTCTTCTCAGAGATCTGGGTTCTCAAATCCTTTTCCCACGCCTTCAGTTGCCATATTATGCCTATGTTCTCATCTTTAATTATCAGCATGTAATGAAGAGAAAGAGATCTCGTCAGGTTTGCTCATAGCTAATCTGGCGATGAACAAGGATTGCAACACCTCTGGACTTATCAGAATGATTGGCCATAGCCGAGACTATGAAATGTTGTAATTTAAGAGTGGGGGTAATATTGTGAAGCCAGTGTGTCTCCTGAAGGAACGCCACCTGCACTTTATTAGACTTCATATAATTGACCATGAGGCTTCGTTTGGTAGCGGAATTAAGCCCTTTACAATTCAGGGAAGCAAATGATAGAGGAGGTCCGCAACTCCCCATTGTATGAGATTGGGCTTGGACAAACAGGGGGAGGTAAGCTAAGAGAAGTAGAGAAGAGAAAAGGAAGGGATAAAGGGAGAGACTATATTCTGCTCCGCCTACCTGTATATCCGTTGTCATATGTCGAGGCTGAAGGGTATTTATTTGCATGCTGTGACCGCTTTTCAGGTTGTAGCTCCCTATATATGGGAAAAAAAAAAAAAAGTTAGGTGGGGGAGAAACACTGCAGAGGTGAGGTACCAAGCTAGTGTCTAAATCAGTCAAAGATACTGGCAGATAAGATAACGTATGAATTATATACTCTAGTATAAGCTATTACTCTAGGTTGTGTCCTAGTTATATGCTATACTAAGGATATTTGGCGGCACTATTCACCGCCTAACAAGGAATTTACAAATGAACCTAAAAGGTAAGTTAATTCCTTGATCTCATCAAGATGAGAAACTAAGGCCTAGATTTGGAGTTCGGCGGTACCCGTCAAAACCAGCGTTAGAGGCTCCCAACGGTGGTTTTGGCAGCCCGCTGGTATTTGGAGTCAGTCATTAAAGGGTCTAACGCTCACTTTTCAGCCGCGACTTTTCCATACCGCAGATCCCCTTACGTCAATTGCGTATCCTATCTTTTCAATGGGATCTTTCTAACGCCGGTATTTAGAGTCGTTTCTGAAGTGAGCGTTAGAGCTCTAACGACAAAATTCCAGCCGCCTGAAAATAGCAGGAGTTAAGAGCTTTCTGGCTAACGCCGGTTCATAAAGCTCTTAACTACTGTACCCTAAAGTACACTAACACCCATAAACTACCTATGTACCCCTAAACCGAGCTCCCCCCACATCGCCGCCACTCGATTAAAATTATTAACCCCTAATCTGCCGACCGCCACCTACGTTATACTTATGTACCCCTAATCTGCTGCCCCTAACCCCGCCGACCCCTGTATTACATTTATTAACCCCTAACCTGCCCCCCACAACGTCGCCGCCAGCTACTTAAAATAATTAACCCCTAATCTTCCGACCGCAAAGCACCGCCACCTACGTTATCCCTATGTACCCCTAATCTGCTACCCCTAACACCGCCGACCCCTATATAATATTTATTAACCCCTAATCTGCCCCCCTCAACGTCGCCGACACCTGCCTACACTTATTAACCCCTAATCTGCCGAGCGGACCTGAGCGCTACTATAATAAAGTTATTAACCCCTAACCCGCCTCACTAACCCTATCATAAATAGTATTAACCCCTAATCTGCCCTCCCTAACATCGCCGACACCTACCTTCAATTATTAACCCCTAATCTGCCGAGCGGAGCTCACCGCTATTCTAATAAATTGATTAACCCCTAAAGCTAAGTCTAACACTAACACCCCCCTAACTTAAATATAATTTACATCTAACGAAATAAATTAACTCTTATTAAATAAATTATTCCTATTTAAAGCTAAATACTTACCTGTAAAATAAATCCTAATATAGCTACAATATAAATTATAATTACATTGTAGCTATTTTAGGATTAATATTTATTTTACAGGCAACTTTGTAATTATTTTAACCAGGTACAATAGCTATTAAATAGTTAAGAACTATTTAATAGTTACCTAGTTAAAATAATAACAAATTTACCTGTAAAATAAATCCTAACCTAAGATATAATTAAACCTAACACTACCCTATCAATAAATTAATTAAATAAACTACCTACAATTACCTACAATTAACCTAACACTACACTATCAATAAATTAATTAAACACAATTCCTACAAATAAATACAATTAAATAAACTAGCTAAAGTACAAAAAATAAAAAAGAACTAAGTTACAAAAAATAAAAAAATATTTACAAACATAAGAAAAATATTACAACAATTTTAAACTAATTACACCTACTCTAAGCCCCCTAATAAAATAACAAAGCCCCCCAATGTTCCGATCAGCCAATAGAATGCAAGCTCAATCTGATTGGCTGATTGGATCAGCCAATCGGATTGAACTTGATTCTGATTGGCTGATTCCATCAGCCAATCAGAAAATTCCTACCTTAATTCCGATTGGCTGATAGAATCCTATCAGCCAATCGGAATTCGAGGGACGCCATCTTGGATGACGTCCCTTAAAGGAACCGTCATTAGTCGGGAGACAACGGAAGAAGAGGATGGATCCGCGTCGCCTGCTTCAAGATGGACCCGCTCCGCACCGGATGGAAGAAGATCGAAGATGCCGCTTGGAGAAGATGTTTGCCGGTCCGGATGTCCTCTTCTTGCCGGATAGGAGGAAGACTTTGGAGCCTCTTCTGGACCTCTTCAGCACCGGATTATGGATCGCCAACCCCCGCTTGGGTTGGATGAAGATGTTGGAGCCAGGACGGATCGGTGATACCTGGATGGTGAAGACAAGGTAGGAAGATCTTCAGGGGCTTAGTGTTAGGTTTATTTAAGGGGGGTTTGGGTTAGATTAGGGGTATGTGGGTGGTGGGTTGTAATGTTGGGGGGGGGGTATTGTATTTATTCTTTTACAGGCAAAAGAGCTGAAATTCTTGGGGCATGCCCCGCAAAGGGCCCTGTTCAGGGCTGGTAAGGTAAAAGAGCTTGTAACTTTTTTAATTTAGAATAGGGTAGGGAATTTTTTATTTTGGGGGGCTTTGTTATTTTATTAGGGGGCTTAGAGTAGGTGTAATTAGTTTAAAATTGTTGTAATATTTTTCTTATGTTTGTAAATATTTTTTTATTTTTTGTAACTTAGTTCTTTTTTATTTTTTGTACTTTAGCTAGTTTATTTAATTGTATTTATTTGTAGGAATTGTGTTTAATTAATTTATTGATAGTGTAGTGTTAGGTTAATTGTAGGTAATTGTAGGTAGTTTATTTAATTAATTTATTGATAGGGTAGTGTTAGGTTTAATTATATCTTAGGTTAGGATTTATTTTACAGGTAAATTTGTTATTATTTTAACTAGGTAACTATTAAATAGTTCTTAACTATTTAATAGCTATTGTACCTGGTTAAAATAATTACAAAGTTGCCTGTAAAATAAATATTAATCCTAAAATAGCTATAATATAATTATAATTTATATTGTAGCTATATTAGGATTTATTTTACAGGTAAGTATTTAGCTTTAAATAGGAATCATTTATTTAATAAGAGTTAATTTATTTCGTTAGATGTAAATTATATTTAAGTTAGGGGGGTGTTAGTGTTAGGGTTAGACTTAGCTTTAGGGGTTAATCAATTTATTAGAATAGCGGTGAGCTCCGCTCGGCAGATTAGGGGTTAATAATTGAAGGTAGGTGTCGGCGATGTTAGGGAGGGCAGATTAGGGGTTAATACTATTTATGATAGGGTTAGTGAGGCGGGTTAGGGGTTCATAACTTTATTATAGTAGCGCTCAGGTCCGCTCGGCAGATTAGGGGTTAATAAGTGTAGGCAGGTGTCGGCGACGTTGAGGGGGGCAGATTAGGGGTTAATAAATATAATATAGGGGTCGGCGATGTTAGGGCAGCAGATTAGGGGTACATAGGGATAACGTAGGTTGCGGCGGTTTACGGAGCGGCAGATTAGGGGTTAAAAAAAATATGCAGGGGTCAGCGATAGCGGGGGCGGAAGATTAGGGGTTAATAAGTGTAAGGTTAGGGGTGTTTAGACTCGGGGTACATGTTAGAGTGTTAGGTGCAGACGTAGGAAGTGTTTCCCCATAGAAAACAATGGGGCTGCGTTAGGAGCTGAACGCTGCTTTTTTGCAGGTGTTAGGTTTTTTTTCAGCTCAAACAGCCCCATTGTTTCCTATGGGGGAATCGTGCACGAGCACGTTTTTGAGGCTGGCCGCGTCCGTAAGCAACTCTGGTATCGAGAGTTGCATTTGCGGTAAAAATGCTCTACGCTCCTTTTTTGGAGCCTAACGCAGCATTTGTTTGAACTCTCGATACCAGAGTTAACTTTATGGTGCGGCCAGAAAAAAGCCCGCGGAGCGTTAACAGCCCTTTTACCGCCAAACTCCAAATCTAGGCCTAGGTTTTTGTGGGGGGGGGGAAAGATTTTACATTTAGGATTAATTCCTATGACTGAGTAGCAGTTTTCTATATAACGAGGGGAAATCAAAGGGGGGGGGGGGCTGCGGGAGGAACTAGGTGAGGAAAACTAATGAGTCAAAAGACTCTGTTTTACTGAGATAGGACAATGATACTAATACAATGTGCCCATGGCACCCTGAACTAATGGGGGGGGTCCTATTCTGAGTATAATTATGTAAGGAACAGTACAATATTATGAACAATAACAAATAATAGTAGACATAGAGAGACATCAACAGTGCTAGTGGGAAACTAACATGGTTAACATTAGATTGGTTAAACAATATAACTCATTTGCCTCCAGGCCTAATACCACAATAAACAGCAATAAAAAATTTTAAGTGGCTAAACGGTCCCTAATATTTTACTAAGAGGGATTAGATGGGCTGGAGTGAGCCTTGGAAACCAAGCTCAACGGTAAACATGAACACAGATTGAAATATGACCCACTTTTCACCAGTTAAAGTCCAGGAACTCTGTAGAGGCATAAACAACAAACACTCAGGAAGCTGGGACTGTTGATGTAAATAATTAACTGACTAAAGACATATCTTTAGAAAGTCTATCAGGTGATTTCATCAGGAGATTGGGTTAGAGGGGCAGATGTCATATCCCCCGACCTCGATCCCAATTGGGGTCGTTGAGGCAGAGGCGCCCACTCTGGTGTTGTAGCCTGAAGAGATGAAGTTGAGGGATTTGTCTTACTCTGATTAGTTGGAAGTCTCTGAAGGTCCCATTTTTTGAGAAGATCCATCCCATCATTCACTGAGGATACCGTGTGGATAGCACCATTTCTAGTGACAATGAGTTTAGTTGGGTAGCCCCATCGATACTTTACATTGTGCTGTCGTAGAATTTGTGTGAAAGGGGTGAATGATCTTCTTCTTTGAAGTGTAAATTGTGACAGGTCCGGGAACACTAGTATAGATTGGAATTTCTCTGGCACAGAAGGTTTGGTAGCCAATTCTCTTAATATTTTTTCTTTATGGGTAAAATAGTGGATTCTGGCCAACACATCTCTGGGTTTATCTGCTGAGATATTGCGGGGCCTTGGGGTACGATGTACTCTATCTATAATGAAATTTGAGGTATCGAGGTCTGCCAGAAATAGGATACAGAACTCTTTGATGAAGGTTTCCAGGTCCGCAGTTGTTATCTCCTCTGAGACTCCTCTAAATCTCAGATTATTCCTCCTGGACCTATCTTCAAGGTCCGAGAGCTTGAGTTCAAGGTCTGAGATTTGAATGGTCAAATTTTGGGAATATGACAGCAAGTTTTCGTGGTCTACTGCAAGGTCTTCTTGCTTTCACTCTAAGGCCTCAGTTCTTTCGCCCATCACCGCCATATCCCTGCGAAGTTCTGCTGCTGATCCTTTGATAGCCTTCGTAAGGGTATCTTGTAGATTGTTCATACGCTTTGAGAGCGTGTCAACTATGGAAGCCGCCACATTATCCAGAGGCAGGGTCTGGGGGCGCTGGGCTTTAGGAATGGACTCATTATCTTGGTCATCAAGTGAATTGGTATCCTCCGGTGAGGAGCTTCTGTCTTCTCTAGAGGTAGCCTTAAAATGGTCCACTACGGTTCTCCTAGGCTGGCCTAACTGTTTAGGCTTCTTCTTGTGGGATTGAGACATGATGATCTCTACGCTACTGTGTGTGACTTTCAATGAAATATGGTTCTCTATTTAGGCATGAGTGAGGTATACATATGTACTCTTCCAGATCTCACCTCCTCCCTGCCCCCTCCGATTCCCCTAGGGCATCTAGCAGCCTGGCATTTTAAAAGAGAAAGCAACTGAGATCAAGTGAGGTAGGCCTCTCTCCTTGGGGAGGTTGTTAACTAATGATGACGTCGGGGCAGGGATAGGGGGTATGACCCACTGAGAGAGCCTCCGTGGGAAATGGAAGGAGAGAGGCTGTTATTAGCTGCAGATGCACCCACACTTAAACACAGAAGACCTGTTTCTTGTTAGGGAGAGCCAAGGCAGGAGTAAGATATGCTTGGATTTATCAGGCACACAGCTGTGAGGGTATAGACACAGGACAATACCTTTGGCAGGCACACTATATTGCTCTATTATAAACTTGTCTTCACCAAAGTGTGCAGTCAGAATATGCAAAACACCACAGTGTACCAATTAGCAGGTGTGTAAGGAAATGTTTCTGGTGTAAACAACTTCTTATAGAACTATGTGAGACAATGAGTATCTAAGAGTGAGCATAAGATTTCTCCCAAAAAGCAGACAAAGCATTAAAAGTCAGTATAAGGGACACAGATCCTCTCCAGCCAATAAATGTGGAAGTCTCTAGGCTAGATAAATCAGCTTCACTGTTATTAAGCTTTTATGAAATCTCCCTTAGTTTCTATGGCAGCAGGGCCTGGGGTCTGGCAGCAAGAGAAAATACAACCCAAGCTTGTGTGAGATGAGAATTGCAGTGACTGAAGCCCACCCACTGTGTGATACGTTAGTTTAGTCACCAATTTAAATAAGTCCGTGGGCAATTAGAGGCACGGGAGGTATAGCAGACCTTTGTGGTGCCCCCCAGGCTCATATGTTCCTATTACAGTCACCCCGTGTACTAAACTCAGGCGGGGAAATGCTGCTGAGCTTTATAGAAGCCGGTCAGGTCCGACGCGGCACTATAGCCAGAGAGACTCAGAGGGGATAAAATGGCGTCTTTTCGCGCCACAAGTGCTCTAACAGAGAGATGCCAGATGCGGTCAGCTGCACTTACCAACTCGGCCCCTCACCACCTCTCGACAGATACTCAACTCTTGGGAGTAGCGGCAGCCAGAGATCCCTCCGGTATCTTCTGTGGGGGCCTGAGCGGTATGGCGTGCAGGGGTAAGCTGAGTATCCTCTCGGTTCCAAGGTACGCTTCACAAAGTCACTGTGGGTGATGCCTCTGCAGCTCCGGAGCAGGGCCCCGACCCTCCGGTACTGCAGTTTGGTTGAAGTCTGTGTCGGCTGTAATGCAGGGCTGCGCAATTTCAGTATGAGGTACGTACTGGAGATAGGCCTCGCAGGATCTGCAATATGGCTCCGACTCAGAGCAGAGTATATGAAATATAAAAGTCCAACCAGTGGTCCCACCAGTTAGGGAGATTAAAGATGGGTATTAATGTCCAGTTTCATAGGCTTTGGTCCAGAGAAACGATGTTAAATTAGATATTTCTCTCAGAGCTGCACTCTGCTGCGACTACTCAGTCAGGCGGTTAGCTCCGCCCTCCTAAAACCAAATAACTTTTATTTTGATCGGTATTAAAAGCAAACAGACAGACATGGCAGGTTGGAGGACAGACCGTCTAATAAGACCGTCTGTCCTCCAACCTGCCATGTCTGTCTGTTAACTTCTATTTTGATCGGTATAAAAAGCAATTTGGTTTTAACTTTGTAATCTGGAGCAGTGCCTGCCATTACTTTCTTCTTTGTTCAGGGTTTTCCTAGCGCAGGATTGCCAACAGCGGCGCAGCTGTGCTAGTACTGCATGCTTCACTTACAGAGGCATGCAGATATGGCCCGGTCTTGCTGGCGTCGGCAAGACCTGCTCTATTTCTGGCACATGAATAGGGGTATGTAATTTTAAAAGGGACAGTAAGTCAAAATTAAAACTTAAAGGGACATTGTACTGTAATTTTTTCTACACTTTAATTTGTTTCTAATCTGTTTTACACGTGTCTATATAGCTCCTTTTCATTTATTTTGTCATTTAAATTAGTTGCTTTTGCCTGTTGAAACCTCCACCTATAGTAAAAATGAGTAATTTAGTATTCTAGAAAAGGTATGTAAAAAAAGCTATGTAAACGAGACAGCAAGCAAGTTTTCAGTAGGGATGTAAGAGGTAATAATAATCATTTCCTTTTTGAATTGCTCTCTCTAAGGGCCCCATGTACAGGAGGGTCAATGGACACAGTTCCTGACCGCCCCCCTTCGCGGCTTACAGGCAGCAGACACTGTATGTCATCTACCTGCATGTACTATTGCACAAGCACATCCTTGTGCAATGCCACCACCTGCAATTACACGACCTGTCGATCATCTGTGTTCAGGGTGTTTTATCTCCAACACCTTAGAGATGACAGCTGCTTCTTACATTGTAGAAAGCTGCCCTGTAAGGGCTCAAAAGCAGCATCTACTGCTTTGTACGTTGAGCCACAAGTATTGACCATTGTGTACTGACAGAGTGATAAGGAGGCCTTAATGTAAAGAGACAAGATTAGGTGGTCTACTATTCTGCAGGTTCAGAACATTTATATGGGCATGTTCTTGAGGACAATGGATTTAGGCTTCAGTAAGTTATTTCATATACAAAATAAAGATAAAGGAGCATTTTCCTATACATTTTATACTCTGCAGCTATTTTAACACATCATTGGGAACACATTAAGGGGAAATCCATTTTTACAGCACACAGTCCCTTTTAAATGGATTGGATAGCGCATGTACCTTTTTTAAACATCTTTCCAATTTACTTCTGGTATCAATTTTGCTAGTTCGCTTGATATAATTATTTAAGAGTACTCCTAGATGAGCTCAGGAGTGTGCACATGTATTTAACCATCTGGTAGCAGTGTTTGCAACTATGTATAACATTGCTGTAAACATTGTTGTAAACACTGCTGCCAAAGACATGTGCGCACTCCAAAGCTCCTAGCAGCCTAGATTTGCTCTTCAACAGCAGATACCAGGAGAGCAACACACATTTGATGACAGAAGAACATTGGAGAGTTGTTTAACATTATATGGTTTGTTTCAATTATGAACATTTAATTTTGACTTTACTGTCCCTTTACAACAAACATTATAGCCTAGATTACAAGTGGATCGTTAATTTATCGCGTGGCCGTAAACGGGCAAATTCACCATTACATTAGCGCTCAGACCTCTGGTTAATTTTCAAAATAGCCCCCCAATAAAATAAAGAATATTCATTTTTTTTTTTTTATTATTAAAAAAAAATTGGCATTTATTTTTTAATTAACCCCCCCCTGCAAAAAGCAGTTATGAGTGGTTAAAGTTGGCGGGAGTGGAGTGTTAGGGGAAAAAAAGGCACTGAAAAGTGCCTTTACATTGCTGTCTATAGGAACTGTGTGTTCCCTGTAAATATATATGTATATGAATATATACATATATATTTATGTGTTACTATGTGTATAAACACATAAATACATATGTACATATTCATATATATTTACAATCTGCTGCGCGACTTGCCCCCTTTGCTGCGCTAGGTTATCATGACGTGTCTGTCGCCATGAGAACGAGGCATCCCATTTTATTTAATTATTTTTTTGATGGAACATTATTAAACTGCCTTTCTGTTACATACAATATGCTCTTCCTTTTTTTTTTTTTGACTATTCAGACAGACACTCTACAGTCAGACACTCCACAGACAGACACACATACACATTTTACAGAGCAGGGATGGAACACTGCAACAAGTTTAACATTTTGTAGTCCTTTTATAGTTATCACTAACTGTCGTCCCGTGAATTACCACTGCCGTAATAATAGTTTTTAAAAAGTCATTTTGAAAATGTTTACAATATGGGGATTGCTGAAGTTTTTTAAAAAATATTTTACATGCAATATGAACTCCTAATAAGTTTAAATAGATTTTGATTAAAGGAATATTAAACGGTTAATATATGCCAGACATAAAAATGTATTTAAAGCAATGATTAGCCTCAGAATAATATGTAGATGTATTTTTACCATTATATTAATTGTTTAAATATTGATGATACTTGTCCTAAAGCCTGTGTACACGGGCCATTTTTTGCAGTACAGAGGTTCCACCCCTTGCGCTCTATCTCCACCCTCTCTTTTTCTTTCTCTCTTTCTCTCTCTTCTCTCTTTTCTCTCTCTCTCTCTCTCTCTCTCTCTCTCTCTCTCTCTCTCTCTCTCTCTCTCTCTCTCTCTCTCTCTCTCTCTTTCTTTCTTTCTTTCTTTCTTTCTTTCTTTCTTTCTTTCTTTCTTTCTTTCTTTCTTTCTTTCTTTCTTTCTTTCTTTCTTTCTTTCTTTCTTTCTTTCTTTCTTTCTTTCTTTCTTTCTTTCTTTCTTTCTTTCTTTCTTTCTTTCTTTCTTTCTTTCTTTCTTTCTTTCTTTCTTTCTTTCTTTCTTTCTCTCTCTCTTTCTCTCTCTCTTTCTCTCTCTCTTTCTCTCTCTCTCTTTCTCTCTCTCTTTCCTTCTCTTTCCTTCTCTTTCCTTCTCTTTCCTTCTCTTTCCTTCTCTTTCCTTCTCTTTCCTTCTCTTTCCTTCTCTTTCCTTCTCTTTCCTTCTCTTTCCTTCTCTTTCCTTCTCTTTCCTTCTCTTTCCTTCTCTTTCCTTCTCTCTCTTTTCTTTCTCTCTCTCTCTCTCTCTCTCTCTCTCTCTCTCTCTCTCTCTCTCTTTTCTTTCTCTCTCTCTCTCTCTCTCTCTCTTTTCTTTCTCTCTCTCTCTCTCTCTCTCTCTCTCTCTCTTAAGGCCACCTCTTATCTCTGTGCATTTGACAGTTTTCTACAGCTAGACAGCGCTAGTTCATGTGTGTCATATAGATAACATTGTGCTCGCTCTAGTAGAGTTACTTAGGAGTCAGCACTGATTGGATAAAATGCAAGTCTGTTGAAAGAACTGAGATAAGGGGGCTGTCAGAAGATGCTTAGATACAAGGTAATCACAGAGGTAAAAAGTATACTAATATAACTGTGTTAGTTATGCAAAACTGGGGAATCAAGGAATTATCTATCTTTTTTTAAACAATAAATATTCTGGAGTAGACTGTCCCTTAAGTTCAGACATTGTGGCATCCCTTACTTTACCAAAACTCAGTGCAATTTAAAAAAACAACCATTTTAAGAGTTAAATGAGTTACATTACAGGAAAAGGGGGGGGGGATAAATAACAAAAATATATTACAAAGTTTTTTTTTAACTACACATAATTAAACATATTATATTACACTCTCATACTGTTTAATATCCCTTAAAAAAAACAAAGTAAGATGCTTGATACTGTCTCTCAGAAATCTCACAATCTTTACTAGAACCAAAACTGTTGGTCTGGTCTTTCAGTCCTCTTCATTTTTACTAAAAAAAGACATCCCTTTTTAAGTGATTGTATCCGTGGATGTTTACAACAATTTTTTAAAGCCATTTTTTTTTTTTTTTTTTTTTAAGGAAACTCATCAGTTTTGAACATATATTTTTTTTTCCAGGGCACTAAATGAAACAAATGTGACTGCGCAAGGTATAAAGATGCTCCCAGGTTATAAGGATCCATATCATGGCCGCCCACTTACCCGAGGAGAGATGGGATGTTTTCTCAGCCACTATAACATCTGGAAAGAGGTGAGATAGCAATTTTAATTTTTGCAAATATTGTTGGATGTTTTATGTTTTGAGTTGTAATTCATAATAATAATAATCATGTGAACTGGTGGCTTGGAACCCTTTAAAGCAGTGTTTCCCAACTCCAGTCCTAATGTCCGTTAACAAGCCAAATTTTTATGATGTCTTCAAGGGACAGTCATCTCCAAAAAATGTTATTGTATAAAAATATAGATAATCCCTTTTTATTACCCATTCCCCAGTTTTGCACAGCTAATATGGTTATATTAACATACTTTTACCATATTTGATTACCTTGTTTCTAAGCCTCCTTTGTCACCCCCCTTATCACATGACCATTATCTATTGACTTGTATTTTAGCCAATTAATGCAGTGTCATCCACAACCCACGGGCGTGAACACAATGTTATCTACAGTATATGGACCACATGGATTAGCAGTCATGTGCAAAGCTAATACAAAAGCATGTGATAAGAGGCTGTCTGTAGTGGCTTAGAAACAGGCAAACATTTAGAGGTTTAATTGTTAAAAAGTATATTAATATAACAATGTTTTTTTGTGCAAAGCTGGGAAATGGGTAGTAAATGTATCTATCTTATTAAATAATAAACATTTTGGTGTTGACTGTCCCTTTAACTAGAGCACAGGTGAAATAATCAGCTGATGGGTGTTAGCATTATAGTAACTATGGCTACTAATCAGTTGATTATTTCACCTGTTCTCTAGTTAGGATATTATGAATATCTGGCTTGTTAAGGGCCCTGAAGACTGGGGTTAGGAAACACTGCTTTAAAGAGATATTAAACTAAGTAAAATGATGAATAACTTTTTACTGAAAATACATAATGTTTAATATTAAAGTGGGCAGTAAAAGCATGGTATGCCTGAACAGCGGTGTGCATATGTGCAGTTGCGTACAGCATTACATTCAGGTTCCTGTGCATCAGCATGCATAAATGTAAATGCCCCCCCAACAAGAATGGAATGGGCCAATCATTGATATTTAAAGGTGCTTTAAAGCTTTTTTTTATATTAAAGGGACATAAAACCCAATTTTTTTTCTTTCACAATTTAGAAAGAGCAAGCAATTTTAAACAACTTTTTTAATTTACTTCTATTATCTAATTTGCTTCATTCTCTTGATATCCTTTGCTGAAAAGCATATCTAGATATACTCAGTAGCTGCTGAATGGTAGATGCACGTAGATGCCTTGTGTGATTGGCTCACCCATGTGCATTGCTATTTCTTCAGCAAAGGATATCTAAAGAATGAAGCAAATTAGATAATAGAAATAATTTGGAAAGTTATTTAAAATTGTATTCTCTACCTGAGCCATGAAATAATTTTTTGGGGTTTAGTGTCCCTTTAATGTCTAGTATGTATATCAACAATTAGCACAATTAGCACTTTTTTTTTAATAAACACGATTCTTCCTTTCCCTAGATCTCTGAGAGATCTCTTGCTGTTTCGGCTGTGTTTGAAGATGACCTGAGATTTGAAATTTTCTTCAAGAGGCGACTACAGAATCTGCTGGAGGATGCGAAGAAAGCAAAATTAGACTGGGATCTCATGTAAGTGTTAAAGGCATATTGGGCTTTTTCTTCACAATCCTTTAGAGAAGTTTACCTTCCTTCTTTTTTCTTTTTTTTTTTTTTAAAAAACAGAATTCACCATTAAAGTCTGAGGGGTTTTGTACATAAATCATTTGATTTTCTATTGGAATGGCGTTTGTTTGCTTTTTAATATCCTTTTTTTCTGAAAAAACAAAATTATAATTTTAATAATTTTTTTATAAGGTATCTTGACCTAACTTAGTTTATGTGGCTGCTATAGTTATTTATATGACTCATCCTCAGCCTTGTTTGAAATCTTTCTGGGCTATTATGGGTATATGGGAAATGATTCCCTAACTACAGTAAACTATATAATTCTAAAATGTCCATTATGCAGTAGAAAAACTGTTGCTGCATATACTGTGATTTGTAGAAGTTACACAACCTTTTATTGTAGGTTGCTACCATATATACATGCAGGATTAATATATCTGTAATAGTGGCCACTGGAGATTAATAATGTTTGAGATAATTTAAAGCAAACCTTTTTTAATTTATGTTTCAGTAACCACTAGATATGTGCATTTGGTTTCTTCGTGAGGATCCGAACGTAGAAGTAGGCGGTTGCTAATGCTGTTCGGCTCTTTTTGGAGCCAGATTTATTCTTGTGAAAGATCACCACACTAAAATCTGTGCAAATACAGATCCTAGCGTGGTGAACTTTTACAAGAATAAATCCGGCTTAGAAAAGAGCCGAACAGCAGGAGCGGCAGCCTACTTCTACGTTCGGATCCTCATAAAGGAACCGAATGCACGTATAAAGTATAATGTATATTGTATGTTCTTTATGATTGTGTGGGCAATTTATTTCGCTTTAGTTAACTTTTTTAAAGGAGAGTAAAAATATAAAATGAAATTGCTCTTTATTTTTCTGTCCCCATGATTAGTTTCTAGACATTTTTGATTCAGACACAGCATACAATTTTAAAAAATTTCTCATTTACTCCAGTTATCAAATTTGCTTTTTTCCCCATGATATTATTTGTTGAAGAGATACCTAGGTAGATGTCTGGAGCACTAAATGACAGGAAATTAGTGCTGCCATCTAATGATCTTGCAAATGGATAACATTCTTGTAAAACTGCTGCCATATAGTGCTCCAGACATGTGCACACTCCTGAGCTTACATCCCTGCTTTTTAATAAAAAGATACCAAGAGAACAAAGACAATTTGATAATAGTAGTAAATTAGAGAGTTTATTTAAAACTGCGTGTTCTGTCCGAATCTTTAAAGAAAGAAAGATTTAGGGTTTCATGTCCCTTTTAAACTTAAATGTTGCCTCACCCATATAGCTCAAGGCGCATATTTGAAAGATTAAAAGGACATAAAAGTGCAAATATAAAATGCTCTAAAATGTTAGTGCGTTTTATTACTGTACTATTTCTAGATTTCTTGCATATATCTGTGTTTCACCCCTGCAGAGGGGTTTAACACATTGGGAGGGAGGCGGGTGGGCGGCCCATCGCTGTAGGGGGCGGGAGGAGGGCGAAAGCGGGTGGGCCCGCTATGCTGCAGGGAATGAATAAAAAAATAAATAAAAAAAAAAGCTGCATCATTGAGGGGGAAGGAGGGGCAATAAGGGGGATCCTATGTGGGATCTGTTGACAGAAAGGGAACTGGGAGGGGGTATGGCATTGAGGGGGGCAGCTACACTACATTTTTTTGCCAAATTTGCATCAAACTGGGTACTGGCAGACAGCTTCCAGTACCTAAGATTGCAACAAATAGGTAGAGGGTGGAGGGTTAGAGAGCTGTTTGGGGGGAGATCAGGGAGGTTGGAGGGTAAGGGGGGATACTACCCTGCAGAAAATATATATAAACCCCCCCCCCCCCCAAAAAAAAAAAAACAACAACTTATTTTTATACTGGCAGACTTTCTGCTAGTACTTAAGATGGGGGTGACCTTTGGGGGGTAGGGGAGGGAAGAGAGCAGTTTGAGAGGGGTCAGGGATGGATCAGGGGTGGGATGTGTGGGGTGGGAGGCTGATCTCTACACTAAAGCTAAAATTAACCCTACAAGCTACCTAATTAACCCCTTCACTGCTAGGCATAATACAAGTGTGGTGCGCAGCAGCATCTAGTGGCCTTCTAATTACCAAAAAGCAACGCCAAAGCCATATATGTCTATTTCTAAACAAAAGGGGATCCCAGAAGCATTTACAACCATTTGTGCCATTATTACACAAGCAGTATGTAAATTTCAGTGAGAAACCTAAAATTGTGATAAAGTGAACATTTTTTTTATTTTTTTTTTATTTTTTTTATTTGATTGCATTTGGCATTGACATGGAGGCATGAAATATACCAAAATGGGCCTAGATCAATACTTTGGGTTGTCTACTAAAAAAAAAAAAAATATAGTTTTAATAGGTAAATATAATAGAAAAAAAGGCTCTATTTCTGTTTAAATGTAGTGATGGCAAAAATGCTCTGGTCTTTTGGGGAAGTTTTTGTCTGAAATGCCTGGTCCTTAAGGAGTTAGTCAGCTTTAGAGCAGCAATGCACTACTGGGACTTAGCTGAACACATCTGGTGATCCAATGAAAAGAAGCATGTAGCCATCAATGATTAGCTAGCTCCCAGTAGTGCATTGTTGCTCCTGAGCTTGCCTAGGTGTGCTTTTTAACAAATGACTTCATGTTCTGTGTGAACCATGAGTGTTTCATTTTATCTTTTATGCCCCTTTAAGTCCTTTTGCTAGTTACAAAACACTCACACCTGTTTGACCTTTATTTGTAAGTTGCCTCTTTTAGGTGCTTGACAATGATGGAGTATAGCATGATGGTACATTAGTTTGTTACTGTCTCTGCCTTCCCCTTAGAGCTTGGAGTAAGTCCCCTACGCAGTGCAGTGTATTTAGTTTTTGTGTGGCCCTAGGGACTCGGAAATCAAATTCGTTTTTGGCATTCGTAGGGAAACGAGTTTCCAAAAATGGACGCAGTCTGCCATTTTCTTTTTATTTTGGTGTCGGATTTATTAGAGTAAAAGTACAACATACACATTTGTGAAACTCCAGATGTTTGTGTATTATACTTCTCTTCTAAATCCGGTGCCAAAAATCGCAGATTGCAACAATTTTCTGCATTTGTTAAAAAAAATTTCATGCAAAGATATTTTAGCATGTTTAAATAGTGTTTTTCCATGTGTACAATGTAATTTTGTATTTATTATTATTTTTATTAAAGGGACAGTGTACTGTAAAATGAATTTTCCCTTAAAGGGACACTAAACCCAAAATATTTATTTCATGATTCAGAACATACAATTTTAAACAAAATTCCAATTTACTTCTATTATCTAATTTGCTTCACTCTTTAGATATCCCTTGTTGAAGAATTAGCAATGCACTTGGGTGAGCCAATCACACGAGGCATCTATGTGAAGCCACCAATCGGCAGCTACTGAGCCTATCTAGATAGGCTTTTCAGCAAAGGATGTCAAGAGAATTAAGCTAATAAGATAATAGAAGTAAATTAGAAAGGTGTTTAAAATTGCATGCCCTTTCTAAATCATGAAAGAGAAATTTTGGGTTTCATGTCCCTTTAATGTTCCAATGACTTACTATATCAGCTGCAGAGTATAAAATGTATGGGAAATTGCTATTTAAAGTTTACTTTTATATATGAAATAACTGGTTTTGTTCTTTAAAACCATAACCCATTTCCATTAAAATGAGTTGAGCTTCCAGAGAAATTGGATATCCTTATTTTATCACTTTCTATATACACACATGCTTCTTTATATCTGTCTTACATCAAAGCCCAATACTTAGAGAGAACATTTTAAAATTAACATTTTATTTCTCATATGCCCTAACCCCACTGGAAGTGTATTTTTTTCTGCCAATATTTTAAGTATAGAAATTTTCAGTATAGGTAGGAATACCACAGGCAACATCAGCTATTTTAAATGCATGATATAAAGGTACCACACTAGTCGCCTAACACTGCGCTAACAGAAAAAAAACTGCTAGGACTCTGAATCTATAATAGTATTTGTGAGTCCTCAGCACTTCTGATGTATTTAAATAATCTCTATGAAATATATTATAGAAATTAGATCGAGCTATCGGCTGGATACAGTAATAGTGAAAATATATTTATAGTGAAGAAATATACACATTTGCCAACAATGATAATAACATTGGTATATATAAAAAAAACAAAATATTATCCTTTAAAATATATGCCACTAAAGTTAAATAATATGGTTAAAATATCTATCGGTGACCCGTTCTGTATTTCTTGTATCCGATTTCCTCCTATCTCCGTGTTAGAGTGCGGTGCTGCTTGACTGGTCACAGGACGCTAAAGAGCGCCCAGCCGTGTAGACACTGAAAGCAGAAAAGAACAGAGCGCAACCGCAACTCAAGGTAAAAGTTTTTAATGAATTATATTGCGCTATAGATACAGTTGCACTTACAAGATCATCATAAAAATCGTGCCTTTGATACAAAGATTTTTCCTTCTGACGGCAACCCGACTTTAGCACCACTTCAGGCTGTGTTCAGTCCTTGCGTCTGTATTAGGTCCAAAGGCACAGATGATTATAACCCCAGGTAACAAATGTGCTTGTAGCCACAACTTGAATATCTTAGTAAAAAGTCTGTAATGATATCTCTCTGGTCTACGCATTTCATCCGATTCATACGGACTTTCTCAAGACTCAGGACTTGTTATAATCACCTGTGCCTTTGGACATAATACAGACGCAAGGACTGAATACAGCCTGAAGTGGTGCTAAAGTCGGGTTGCCGTCAGAAGGAAAAAATCTTTGTATCAAAGGCACGATTTTTATGATGATCTTGTAAGTGCAACTGTATCTATAGCGCAATATAATTCATTAAAACCTTTTACCTTGAGTTGCGGTTGCGCTCTGTTCTTTTCTGCTTTCAATGATATAAAGGTAAATGAACAATTTGAAAAAAATGATTACTCTCCAGCAGGGAAAATGGATCATTGAGAACAAATTAAAGGAGAGAAAAATTTAGGGTACACTGTCTCTAGTTCAGTTAAAATGCTATATTACGCATAGTGAAACAACTTTGCAGTATGCTTATATATTTATTTTGCCCACTTTTTTCCTGCAATTTAAGTCTTAAAATTGTACATTTTCTAGTTCAGAAAACTGAAAGAGCACATAGCAGGCTTCACAAGCCTAAAGCTGCCACATATGAATCCCTAATTTGCAGTCTATCTTATCTTTTCCACTAAAAAAAAAAATGGTGGTTTTGTTAACACAATGATAGTGGCAATACCTGTTTCCATACTCAAGTCCAGATTGGCTCCTCTAAATAAGAAAAGTGGTGTGGAGTTTAACAGTGTTTGCTGCAATTGTTTTTAAATAGTCAATCTGTTCTAATAATGTCCAGACTGTGCTGATATGTTAGTCTATTGGAACACTGCCGAAAAGTGTTGTAATAACAAGGTGTTTACTGTGTCAGTCCAAGTTCCCTTTAACTCTGAAAGCTCTAGATTTTTTTTTGGTTCTGTTTATGTTAATGTTTATTCAGAAATAGAGTATTATTATCATTATTATTATTATACTTTATTTGTATAGCCCCTCAAAATTCCATAGCGCTAGATGATATCTGAATAAACTCTGTGTTGTTCTCCAACTTAAAATATACATTTTAATTTATCAAGTCCACATCCTTCTTTCTTCTGTTTTAGCTACCTGGGGAGGAAACGGATGCAAGTAGATGAGCCTGAAGAATCGGTGTCTGGAGTCCGAAACTTGGTGGTAGCAGATTACTCTTACTGGACTTTGGGGTATCTGATCTCACTCCGTGGGGCAAAAAAGCTACTCAATGCTGAACCTCTAACAAAGATGCTTCCTGTGGATGAGTTCCTGCCTATTATGTATGATAAGCATCCCGTGTAAGTCATAACATTCTGCTCTTCAGCACTATATGCGTGTTCATCGCTTTTTTTATTCACACTGTATGTAATATATGCAAGTTCTAAAAAAAAAAAAAAAGCAAAATGCTGCAAATTGCCTAAAGCATCTATTTGATTTGCAGGTGGCAGATTTTACTTTTCGGCCTCCATAAAATTTGGCTGACACAGAAACATAATGTTAGAGCCCTGTCATATTCATTATTCTAAACTTGGTGTCTAACAGGTTAAAAAAACAGCTGTTTTTACAGGGTCCAGGTTAAAGGATTCTCCTTTTTTTTTTTTTTTTTTTTTTTTTTTTTTTTCCTTTTCCTAGTGGGGGTTGACATCCCATGCTAAGTTACCCAGAGGCTAATATAAAGGGACACAAAACCCTTTTTTTTTTTTTTTTTTTTTTTTTTTTTTATTCAGACAGATAATACGATTTTAAACAACTTTCCAGTTTACTTCTATTATCTAATTTGCTTCATTCTCTTGGTATACTTTTGTTGAGGAAGCAGCAATGCACTACTGGGAGATAACTTAACACACTGGGCAGCCAATAACATGAGACATATATTTGCAACTACCAATCGGCAGCTCCTGAACCTATTTAGGTATCCTTTTCAACAAAAGATACCAAGAGAACAAAACAAATTAGATGGAAGTAAATTGAAAAGATGATAAACATCACAATCTCTATCTAAATTATGAAAGAAACAAATTGTGTTTCATGTCCCTTTTAAGGGTTCTTTTACTTCCTGTCAATAGGAAAAGACTCCTGATGTTTGTCAAAGTGGGGGATGGGGTAGCACATGGGAGGGAGTCCCATAAATACAGCCTCACCCACATATTTGACTTAAAGATGAATGGGGCATAAAAGTGCAAAAAAAAGCACTAATTTATTATATGCCCCAAGGCAGAACATGCAGTGATCTGAGATGTCATTGCAGAAAATGCAACATATCTGCAGAAAGAATGTAACACATGAGGGAACAGTTAGCACTGTCGCTTTTTAGTGCTGCTCCACAACAGGCTGTTCTCTTTAAACAGTGCTTTACTCTGGTTGCATTGTATACATTTTCCTTAACACAGTGCAGCCACAGCAAATACAGGGTAGCACTGCAAAGCAGCAGCTCATTGATTGATGACTGCCTTGTTTTACCTGCTGCAATATAATATATACAACTTTAAAAATTGCTTTATTCTCCAGATAATCAGAATATTGCAATTGAGCTGGTGCTTTAGTATAACTGCCTAAAATTGTATTTAATTAATAAATGACCTGCAGAAATTTTTTGACTAAAATGTCATTGCAGAAAGTGAAAACAAGTTCTGCCTCTGGGGTTATATGCAAATAAAAGTGCAATTTTAAAATGCTCTAACTATGTGTTTAACCTCTGCAAAGGGGGTTAAAAACTAGGTTAAATTCGGCTCTAGCACAACAATGCTCTACTGGGACCTAACCGAACACAATCGGGGGAAAAGGATCCACAAAGAAATACACTAATAGCACTCATGAGACAAAAAAGAATACTAATAATAAGTCAGTGAATCGTATGTCAACTGGAATTGAGTACTTGAGACACTAAATTAAAATATAACTTTTATTGGGTTAAAACTTAAAAGCAGGGATCTAAATTTAAAATTACAACCTGGGGCAGAAACAGAAGTGATTAGCTCTGCTTTAAAGGGACACTAAACACAATTTTTTCTTTCATGATACAGATAGAGCATGCAATTTTAAGCAACTTTCTAATTTACTCAGATTATCAATTTTCTTCGTTCTCTTACTATCTTTGACAAAGAAGGCATCTAAGTTAAGGAGCCACACAATTTTTGGTTTAGTACCCTGGACAGCATTTAGCCACCAATCAGCAAGCACAACCCAGGTTGGGAACCAAAAATGGGTCGGCTTCTAAACTTACATTCTTGCTTTTCAAATAAGGATAGCAAGAGAATGAAGAAACAATGATAATAGGAGTAAATTAGAAAGTTGCTTAAAATTGCATGCTCTATCTGTATCATGAAAGAAAAACAATTGGGATTCAGTGTCCCTTTAACTGATTGTTAAATAGCGTTAGGTGGTCTGACACACCAAAGATACAAATAAATGGCGTAGATACAATTTTATCAAATTAGCGCTGTTGTAATGGACACTCAGTGTGAGGTTGCCTGAATGCAAAAATACTAGCAAAGTATGAGGTAGAAATAAGCTGGTAAAAGGGGATTTTTGTATACAGTTATAAACACCAGCTTGTAATTTTGGTCATTGGTAAAAAGACTACATGAGCATTGTGCTGTAGTAATAGTGATGTAGCACTTGAGCAAAGCCCCAAACATCTGATGGATACCAATGATTAATAATACAGACGCAGCTTAAAGTATACCGTAATTGGACTGGCAGCTGTTCTCATCTCATATAACATTGGTTCCCGGGGGGCGTGTCCGAGCTGTGTTCTGGATAGGACACATTTTCTGTGGGCTCCAGAGGAATCTTTAATAATCCGCCAGTTATTATCTTTAAACAGCAAGAATAGAACATATCATCTAAACACCCCACAGTACTGGCTATTGTGGCACTATATTTTCCTATTTTTAGCTGTTTTCATGACACTGGAGGTTCAGATCGGAGTTCAAGGGCCTATGGCGGCGGCCTACTTTTCCTAGGCAATCACCTCCCCCCCCCCCCCCGGGTAGAGCCGGGTGATCAGTGCTGTCAGAGTAACCTGACTTACTGAGTCTCTACGACCCATCATCATCATACAGCTCTAACGGATCAGAGGGCTGAACCTGATTACCATTAACAGCGGGGAAAAAGTTAAAACTTGTTTATAAAATATTTGCAACAAGCAGAGGATGTCCAACATGGTGGAGGAACACAGCCAGCTAAACCACGAGGAACTTATGGCAAGATTCACTGCACGCATGTTAAAGCTGATAGATGGAGCTCCATATGAATATTTAATGCAGCGCTTGGAGGTAGAGCAGGAGAGTAAGATACCCACTACTGTTCATTTACCGGGACAAATCCAGACAGGCTCAATTATAACTGACCCATCTCCTACTACACAGGAGCTGTACGGAGCGGTACACGCACAGAAGGCAGACAACACAGCTCACACACCGGCAGACCTACACACCAAGCAAGAATTATAAAGAGCAGCACGAAGAGGAGTTTTGTCAAGTGGAACTACCCCTGATGATTACAGATCCCCAGGAACCTCAAAGCCAGATCACTAGTGTCGCAGCACAAATAGCAGCAGAGAAGGGCACAGCAGCGTGGTCTCAGCATAAAGTAGATACCGGGTCAGGTTTCACTAAAGTGGGGATTTCAGAGATAGCACCCAAGACTGGACCATTATATGGAACTCATCACAAAGTAAGAGACACAGCACCAACCTTAAAAGATCACGGCTACATGTGGGCTCACTCTTCTAGGATACTCGGTAGCAGGCTTAGAGCACCAGAGACATTGTCCAGTTTAACAGGTCCTTTAGCTCTAATAGCCACACGAAACACTATTGGGAACTTTATCTCTCTGATCAAGTTGAACTGGCTTGGTAGTCGCTGCATAAAAACTCATACCTCTATCGCCTACTATGGCCAGCTGGACACAGGGGGTTAACTGGAGGTAAAGTGCTCCCATCATCCAGCACAGTTGCTGCTTATGGCAGCTGCATGTCAGAATGATTTTGTGGCAAAGTGTTCAAAATATGTTGTTAGGTTTGGGATGTACATGTTAAATTACGAGAAGCTTTAATAGTTCCACACTGTTCCTAGTTTAACCTTGTTTATCTGTTGTGTTATGAACATCGAGTTTGTAAGCTTTATTTGATGTATAGCAATATTAGCTTGAGATCCTGGTCAGCTTGGTACATTAACTTGTTTTTAACATACCCTGAGCAGACAGAGCCAGTGCACATCGTAACATAACAGAAATTGCTTGCTTTCAATGTGAAATATATTTTATCCTCAGACCACTAAATGGCAGCATATTCATATCAGATTAATTTGGTCATACAACAATGCAATCAGAGCGACAAGACTAGCTTCCTTCCATCCTCATACTCACATTATCACCTCTATACCTGCTGCATCACAACTTACTTTACACTGCAGATAATCCTTTTATTTATTAGCACATCTCAGAACACTGCCATCTGATCCTGTTTTGGTTTTTAACATACCTGTATTATAGCATTTGGATTGTATAGTAGTTTGTTTTTTTGTTTGTTTCCCCATGATTATATAACCCCCTATATCGTTTCTCACATAATCCAAGGACCCAAGAGAGGTCTATTTGTTGAAGGGGCAGAAATAAGGATATTTATCATATGTTTTAAACTAAAAGGAAAATCTCTTTGAATGTATCTAAGTTATGTTACTGTGTAGGTTTTATCTTTGTTCTTTGTTTCATGTGCCTGTGAGTTTATCCATCTCTTGACTTGGAAAATCTGAAAATGTAACACTTGCAGGTGTAGCCTACACAGAATTATTTGTATTAATTTATATTATGTTCTGCTCATGATTCCTCAATAAAAAATGATAAATAAAAAAAAAAAACAACAACATTGGTTCCCTGAATGAGCCCCGTAGTTTGTCTGCACCAATCATACACCGGATGTCAATTCAATATTGAAATACAATATAGTGTGATGCTAGTAGTTGTGAACTCAAAATATATAAACCCTTTGTAATATGGTATTGTGAGCCAATAGACATATATTTGAAACACAATGTAAATATAATGGCCCCAAAAACGGAGTGTCTTATATCACAAACCCCATTCCATTAAATAGTATCATAAGTTATTGGGTCAACGGTGATCTAATATGATAGAACATACATCAAAAAGAGATCACGCTATTCGTGCCTCCAAACAGAACACAGGAGTTCCCTAGACTCCTCACCAAAGCCCTGTCGCTGAAGCTGCAGGCTTGTATCTACGCCATTTATTTGTATCTTGGGTGTGTCAGACCTCCTAACGCTATTTTACAATCGGTTAAAGCAGAGCTAATCACTTCTGTTTCTGCCCCAATTTGTCATTTTAATTTAGATCCCTGCTTTTAAGTTTTAACCCAATACAAGTTTTATATTTTAATTTAGTGTCTCAAGTACTCAATTCCAGTTGACATACGATTCACTGACTTATTAGTATTCTTTTTCGGCTCATGAGTGCTATTAGTGTATTTCTTTGTGGATCCTTTTCCAGAATTCTTTTCAAATTTCATGTAACAGCACCTCCCCCTCATAACTACATTTATTAATGTGTGGATATAATTAGGGTAAGAGTCTATGAACGCATATAAATAGTGCCCTTACTACCTAACAGAACACATCTGGTGAGCCAATAACAAGAGGCATATATACGCAGCCCCCACTCAGCAGCTGGCTCCCAGTAGTGCACTGCTGCTACAGAGCCTTCCTATGCATGCTTTTCAACAAAGTATACTAGAAGTAAACTAAAAAGTCTGTTACAATAAATTGCTCTGCCTGGACCATGAAAGTTTGATTTTGACTTTCAATGTCCAGTTAAAGCCAATGCAGAAGCACTTAATTATTTTCTAGCAAATTTCAAAGTTAATCTAATTTTTCTTTCCCCCTGTATCATGTGACAGCCAATCACAAAATGTATATACTATGCACTATTTGCATGTGCTCTGTTGAAATTAGAGCCTCAAAGTTTGCATATATAAAGAATGTGCACATTTTGATTAGGGAAAGTTTTTTTTTTTTTTTTTTTTTTTTTTTTTAGTTTTTTTTTAAATTACATGATCTAGATCTTTCCTTCTTTCCCTCTTTCTTTCTCTCCTTCTTTCCCTCCTTTCTTTCTCTCCCTCTTTCTTTCTTTCTCTCTTTCCCTCTTTCTTTCTCTCTTTCCCTCTTTCTTTCTCTCTTTCCCTCTTTCTTTCTCTCTTTCCCTCTTTCTTTCTACACTCTAAGGCACCAGCTCCTACTGAGAATGTGCAAGAGTTCACATGATGTACCTATCTGCATTTTGTGGTTGTCTGATGGCTGTCACATGATACAGGTAGGAAATGCAACTAACTTTGTATTTCAAATGAGTAGTAGTTGTCAAAGTAAGTGTTTTTGCATTGTCTCTTTATTATGATTGTATTGATTATGCTATTCTACTGTGTTAAGTGGTCCTTTAAGTTCAAAGTTTGATTGTTAATTGTTACTAAATGTTTGAAATTGGTAAATGGAAAATGAATAAGAGGGGTATAAGAGAACTAAACTTGCATTGTATAAGCATGTTGTGTAAAATAGAGTGATGATCCAAGGCACTACAAGCAATCAGAGGCTGTTATGGCGCACTCCAGATTATTATTATTTATTTATTTGTAGAGCGCCAACAGATTCCGTAATTACAAGAGATAGCATGTACCGTCCATGTCCCATATAAGCAGTAATTAACAACTGTTCATAAAAAAAAAAAAAAAAATCAAAATTGCTTGATTGGTGCACTTCTTAAAAAAGAAAATTAATTTCAATTTTTTTTTTTTTTTTTTCATTACAGTTCTGATTATTCCAATCAATTTTCTCCTCGGGACCTACTCGCCTTTTCTGTAGAGCCCCTACTTATATACCCCACACACTATACTGGGGATGAGGGCTACATTAGTGATACAGAAACGTCTGTGCTGTGGGACAATGTTACACAGCCCACCGACTGGGACCGTGCAAAATCACAAAAAACTCAACAGCAGGAGAAGTTGCGCAGTGAAGCTTTGAACACCCCGACCCTGCAATCCCCTTTTGACAATGCTGCTCGAGATGAATTATGACGCTGAGGTTTTGTAGCCCCATCTTTTAGTAACAGGAAACTGAGGGAATTTAAGCTTTCTGTGTGGGAAACTACTTGATTACTTATTGGAACGGTTATGTGTTTTTTGTTTTTTTGTTTTATTTTATTTTAATAGCAACATGGATAATCTTCCTTTATATCATGTCCTTTCATTTCATACTTGTTCCCCTTTTGATTACATTCTAGTAGAACATACCAGCAAATATGATCTCTCTGTGGGAGATCTCTAATGCCTTTTAATTATTGGAAAGGTCCTCTGTGCTGGAACATTTAATAACAATAAAAATAAGAGTAATATATTTAGATCTAGAGACTGAACAACACCTAATGCAATACTTAAAAGAACATTCTAATGCAAAAATTAAATGCTAGAGCAAGTAATGTTGGCATTACTGACTCTAGGTAACTATGTGGTTATCCCCAGCAAAGGTGTTAAACAGATACATAAAGTCCCATTAACGCACTGCATGCCGTGCAGGACACAGCCGATGAACCAATCAGATGTGGCAGTCTCACAACCCCGCTAATCACTCTGTGTCCGTCGCTGAAGCTACAGACCTTGCAGTTCCCAAGTGAAATTTTATGTAACCCTTTTAAACACATAGTTTCCCAGGGTAAGTAATGCAAAAAATATGTGCTCTTACTAATATTAGGGCATGTCATATATTGCATTGAAATGTCTCTTAAAAAAAATCTTATTTCCTTATGCCAGGTATATTGCATGTGATTGTTTCTAATTCTATAAAGTTAAAGAGACGCTGTTCTTTATATTAGAAACAAATCCATTGTTTTTATTCCCTTTACACATTCAGATGCCACATATCATCTTAAAGCTGCAGAATGACTTTTATTTTTAAGATAGAAATGGTGTGGTGATTGGTTGATTTTCTAGGTAAAATAAAACATTTAAAAATATTTTTAGTTAGATATTATATGTAAAATGATATGGTTAATGGGATTAAAGAATTCCTCATTCCTTTCTTTTGCTCTCAAGCTAAAAAGCGAAAATATTTCCAAATACTAACTACCTACTTGTTTTAAAAGGCCTAGTTTATTGTTGAAAAATGACTTTCTCTAATTCTAACTCTATGACAGAGGGGTTGAACACACAAAAGAAGCAAAGCCCTGCTGATCCCAAGTGGAAACTGCTACTGACCCAATCTGTTTATACGACCCAGCTGTGCAACTACATCTGCTGATTGAATCAGGGGCAGTTTCCACTAAGGACCTGGTATTTCTACTGCGTAATTATAACCTCTTTGCAGAGGATAAACACTTAGGGCTCGATATATCCAGCCTTCTCCTCCCCTTATCAGACCGCTGCTCCCTACTCTTTTCTCCACCTCTTAGGTGGTGAATTTAAATCTCCCCAGTCTCGTCCGACCGGGAGATAGAGAGCTGCTACCTGCGCATGATTGGCTGTGAGCAGGCAGGGGACGGGATTGCATCTGTACTTAAAATAGCGCTTGTGTGCAATGTTAATATCCGGCAGTGGATTGCTGAGCTCAGACGACAGCCAGGGTGAATGTGACATACATGAAGTCTTTACTGGCACAATACACACTACTGCCACAGCTTACTGAGCTTAAAGTGTCAGTAAACCTTAAAAATAATGTTATATAATTCTGCACATAGTGCAGAATTATATAACATTATTTAAGTGCTATAGTTCTAATAGCCTTTTTTCTCTTTAAATATGTAAAAATTACGGCGCTTTTACAGACCCGCTCTCTGCTGAGCGGGTCTGTAATATTTAGTCAGCGCATCGGGCCAGCTGTATAGTCACAGCCCGGCCCGACCGCGCGATAGCACTAAGTGCAGCTCGCTCCTGTGACAGGAGCGAGCTGCACTTAGTCTTATGACACGGTCGGGCCGGGCTGTGACTATACAGCTGGCCCGATGCGCTGACTGAATATTACAGACCAACTCAGCAGAGAGCAGAGAGCAGGTCTGTAAAAGCGCTGACATTTTTACATATTTAAAGAGAAAAAAGGCTATTAGAACTATAGCACTTAAATAATGTTATATAATTCTGCACTATGTGCAGAATTATATAACATTATTTTTAAGGTTTACTGTCCCTTTAAATACTGTTGCATGGGCCCTCTCAGATATGTACATATGCCTCTGAAAAACAGCAATAACTTTAATAGATTTGTTTTTGCTAATGGAAGTATATTGCAAAAATGCTTCTATTTCAAATCTAAATCATCCGTGCATATTTACATTTTGACCTTTCTATCCCTTTAGTTTGTAGACTTTGTCAATTAGCCAATTAGAAAATGCTCAGTTGTGCCACTGAGGAAGCTCATGTGTGCGCTTTATCGTACCTAGACAGAGTACTTTGAATGTGTGTCCACTACTACAGCAGCACAAATCTGTTTTATCCCACTAGAAAGAGAGCAAGACTAGAGCCTTGGGTGTAGGCTCCCCTAGAAGAATAGTGCTCGAGTGATATGGCGTCTGATTGGCTGTATCATCCTATGACTATGAAATAGGCAGGGGGAAACACTGATTACAAGAGCTGGACTGAAGCTGCATATTCAGTAAGTTGCTGCTATTAGACTGCAAAAAAACATATACCTGCATTTATGAAAAACCTGCCTAGAAATGCTTAATAGGCTATGTTCTCCGCCAATATGCATGTGCACAAAATACTACCAATAAAATATAGCTAGGATTTAAACAAATGCATCATTTTGAAACCAAAATTCAGAATAGTGAGAAAAGCTGAGATTTTGTAAATTTCTCCTTTATTGTTGAAGTTTTATTTAGGAATTGAGCACTAGAGTAGACCTACAAGGACGCAATGGTTGAACCAGGCGCAGCCTATGTAAAGATTGAAAACTCATCAAATTTGGCAGAATGACGGAATATCAATTGTCTAGGGTAGGGGTCAGCAACCTTGGCTCTCCTGATGCTTTTGGAACTACATTTTCCATGATGCTCAGACAGCCTAAAGAATGTCTCAGTATCATGGGAAATGTAGTTCCAAAAAAACTGGAGAGCCAAGGTTGCTGACCCCTTGTCTAGGGAATAAAAAAAAAAATCTGAGCTGTGCGTTTCTAAAACTATCTATTACTTTTCTATTGTACATTCCACTAAACAATTGACCAGTCTCTTTGAAATATGTTGATGTGAGACAGATTTTTAAATTTGTCTCCTCTCCAAGAAAACAAAAATTTAAAGGCAACTGTCTAACTCCAGAATAATTTTACCTGCAAAGGGAAATTAAAAGCTTTAAAGATGTGGTACTTCTGGTCAGGTTTCAATTGTTTGGTGCTCATTACTATTAAGAATAAATGGTACTGCACTATAATTAATAAATATTTAATTTAATAAAGGGGGATCTCGTCAATAACTTATAGTAAATAATACGTGATGGACGCTGAGCGCACCATCTGCAGGTGCAATAGAATATTCAATTTTAATATTTTAGGAATAGATCAGCATTATTCAATTTACAAACGTATTGGATGGATATATATATATTATATTTATGATTTATGCTAACATTTCTTTAAAACACGGTCAACCAAAATTTCCATTGCAGTCATGGGACTTGAGTCCATTGTATTTTTTAAAAATGTGAATAGCTTTAAAAAAATGAGTCCTATTGACAAGAGTATATGGTTTAACCACATTGTAGCGTTTATATTTTTGTTCTCCCTAATTTAATGTTTGAGCTAGAAATTCCTGCTCTCTACAAAAGCATTATAGGGTTTTTCTATTATATGAGTTGTGTGGTTCCAGAACTAGATAGCAGCTTTGAAATGTATTGTCATTGTCTGTCTGCCCAAGGAAAACCTTAGTACAGGGTGGCAAACTTATGATGCAAAAGCCCAAGGTGCTTCTCCATAATAAATTTGTCTAGTCTACCACCATACTCTTTGGTTGTAGTGTAGTGCTTAATAAATTATTTTTCTTATTTATCAGCAGGTAAACTTTAATTGTTGGCTTATTGATGATTCTTAAGCATTAAAGGGACATTAAAACAATATTTAATATAGGAAAGTACCATAGGCACATGGAAATTCTTTTTAGATGATTACCACCCAATTGTGCACACGCTCTAAAAGTGTTCCATCTCACGTTTGTATATCATTGGGCTTTTGCTAACAAGTAAATTTCATATAAAGAACAACTTTGCCTTTTGAGTAAATTGAAATCTATTTTTTCCCACAATAATTTGTAGAGATTACATCAACCTCTGATACTTATGTGGTTATATGGAATTTCTGTTTTATTGAAGAAAAAGGGAATCTTATATGCAGGAAATGGATCAATAGGGCTTGGTGCAAATTGGACAAGTGAGCATCTATACAAAATTATAAAAACCAAAATATATGGTTCTTTACCGTTTTTGTTTTTGTAAAAAGACAATGTCCTGATCATTTGTTTTTGTCAGTATATTTTTTTTTATAGGAACATAATACCTAAGATTAGTTTTGTTTCTATGGCTTTGTGTTTTATGGATTAGGCAAAACCCACAAATGTAATTTGTGTTCACACTCATTTTTGTTTTGTTTTAAAAGATATAACTTTTGTTTGTTATTTACAAATGTCTTTTAGCTAGAGACTTAATTGACAACGTTGTCATCAATTCTAAATTTGTCCATAGTCTACAAATAAGAAATACTATTTACACCTTATTTCCTCTTAAATGTTTTTATACTTTTCACGCCCTGGAGTAATCGCTTAATTAGCATCCCTGATTGTGAGCGATCATTACTCAAGTACATTGTGCAGAGAGTGCTGTTGATTTTGCATGTGAATTCATCATCACTCTCTGATTGTTAATATGGGAAAGAATTAAGACTAAAGAGGAAAAATTATAGACGTGCACTTTTTGTAATTCATTTGAATTTGAACACTTTTTCCCCTAAAATGTTAAACAAATCTTAATAAATGTTGTATTTGTTTTATTGATTATTAGAGCAAAGTGAGCAAATCAACAAATTTCTAAAAGAACGTGTTTCTTTTGCATAAGAGAGAGTAAATTTAAAGTTGATGAAAATGTTGACATTTATGTCCTTTTTTTAATTTGGCGTCTTTTTTTCATTTGTTAGATTCCTGTTTTGTTCTGTAACATATATATATATATATATATATATATATATATATATATATATATAAAATCTCTAAACCAATAAGCCATTATAACTAATAAGAATGACTGACTGTTTTTGCGGTATGACTAATTACCAAGACATATTTCTTGAACAATGAATGTCATTTCTTGGAGGACTTCCTCAAAGCATGATGTTTAGCTGAAGGGGGTGCTTAGCATGGTGCTGAATAGTAAAATAATCCCTAACAAAACCAGTGCTGTTTACAGAGTTCTTTATATTTTTGTGCTTTTTCAATAAATAGTTTTTACAGTAATTGTGTTTTATGTTTTTTATTTGTGAAGGTATGGATAGTGTGTGCACAAAATGTAATATTGTACATGCAGATGTACAATATGTTTACTTTTAATACTCTCCATGAAATCACTTATTTAGGGATATAATGGCAAATAAAACCAGTTCTGATTTTTTTTTCTTAAACACTGATACCAGCCTATAATTTGACTGCACTTGCATGTATGTATTAAGCCAGATTGATGCAGATGGTTTACCCCAGCAATGAAAATGTTTGCTTCTGCAATCACAAAAGCCCTAGCTGCACTACCGCCTTCAAATAAGGGAAAAAGGTCAGTTCAAAATTTACCTTCTAATAATATAAGTACTGATCTACAAAATACTGAAGTATCTTCGAATGATGATTCCTCCAATAGTGAGGCTCCGTCAGCGGACATAGAACCTCATAATTCCTCCTTTTCATTTAAATTTTAACATATTTGTTCTCTTTTAAAGGAAGTCTTAGTCACTTTAGGGATTGAATAAACTAAACCTTCTAATGATAAACCCTGTATTCATTTGAATTCAATATATAAAATCTTCCTGAGATTTTCCCTATACCCGATGCTGTCTCTGATATGATTGCTAAGCAATGGTCTAAACCAGGTGCCTCTATTAACCCTTCCTCAAGATTTAAAAAAAAACCAACTATATCCTTTACCTATTGCTAACTTAGAGTTATGGGAAACGGTTCCCAAAGTTGATAGGGTCATTTTCACTCTAGCTAAGTGTACTACTAGTCCATTCGAAGACATTACTTTTTTTAAAGACCCTTTAGATAGAAAATTTTGAATCTTATCTAAGTAAGGCATATTTACATACTGGCTATATTCTTAGACCAGCTACAGGTATATCTATTGCTGACTGCTTCTACTTTCTGGTTATCCAGTCTTGCTCAGCATTTGTCTTCTGACCCGGAATGTTCTAATCTCTTAAATTTACTTCAACATGCAAATCATTTTATTTGCGATGCAGTATTTGATATCATGAAAATTAACATTTAAAATGTGTCTTTAGCTATTCTTACCAGAAGAGCTTTATGGCTTAAGTCATGGAATGCTGATATGGTATCTGAAACCTGGTGGTATCTCTTTCCAAAGGAAATAAATTAATTGGGTCTCAACTGGATTGTAGTCTAAAGTTAAATTTAATGCTCCCAATCGCTTTTGTCAGAACAGAAAACTGACTCCTCCCCTAAACCCTCTGGCTCAGTTTGGAGACCATCTTCAAATTGGAATAAATCCAAGCAGAATAAGAAACCTAATCCAGATTTAAACCTTTTTTCAAAAATCTTGGTTAGAATCTGTCCAAAATCCCTGGATTCAAAACATTATTTCTCAGGGATATCAAATTGAATTCAGAATATGACCTCCTATGGGGAGCTTTTTTTCTCACCCATATTCCAAAACATCCTATGAAAGCTCATGCCTTTCTAAAATCTGTTTCGTATCTAGAAAATATGGGAGTAATTGTTCCAATTCCTTTACAGGAACAATAGATTAGATTTTATTCAAATCTCTTCATTGTACTAAAGAAGGAAAATCCTTTCAGATCAATTCTGGATCTGAAAACTCTAAACAAATTTGTAAGAATTCCAACTTTTAAAATGGAAACTATAAGGACTATCCTGCCTTTTGTTCAACAAGGTCACTTTATGTCCACAATAGATTTACAGAATGTTTACCTTCACATACCAATACATCCAGAACATTACCAGTTCCTGAGCTTCTCCTTTCTGGAAAAGCGTTATCAGTTTTTTGTTCTTCCATTTTGCCTAGTTACATCTCCAAGAATATATACCAAGGTTCTCAGTGCCCTTTTATCTGTAATCAGAGCTCAGGGTATTGCGGTATTTCCTTACCAGGATGTTATCTTGGTACTCGCTTAATGTTTTCATTTAGAAGAATCTCACACAAAACAACTATTGTTGTTTCTTCAAAGACATGGTTGGAGGATCAATTTACCAGAGAGTTCCTTGATTCCTCAGACAAAGGATACCTTTTTAAGTTTCCAGATAGATTCAGTGTCCATGACTCTTTCTCTAACAGAAAAGAGACAAATAAATCTGATTTCAACTTGTCTGAACCTTCAGTTTCTCGCATTTCCTTCAGTGGCTATGTGTATGGAAGTACTAGGCCTCATGATTGCATCTTCGGACGCAATTCCATTTGCTTGATTTCATGTGAGACCTCTTCATCTTTGTATGCTGCTCCAATGGTGCAAAGGTTATACTTTGGATATCTCAACAGATATTCTTAGATCCCAGCACGCACCTATCTCTGACTTGGTGGCTAAATTATTCAGGGGACTTCTTTTGCTCCTACCTGGTCTGTGATCACCACAGATGCAAGACTTTCAGGTTGGGGAGCTGTCTGGGGGTCTTTGACAGCACAAGGGGTCATCAGTCCCTACATCCAGGAGAGTGGTCTCTCCATCAAGATTTATTCTATCTGACAACTATGGGGCCTACCAGAAATGTCTTCTGGTCTCTCGTTTGAGCAACAAACTTCCCAGGTACCTTGCAAGGTGTAGGGATCCTCATGCAGAGGTGTTGGATGCTATAGCAGTTCCATGGTCTTTCTTATGTGTCCCCTCCTCTGATCCTGCTTCCCAGAGTGATTTCACAAATCAAATTGGAACAGTGGTTTGTAATCGTGGTAGCCCCAGTGTTGACTTACAGGATTTGGTATGTGGATCTGGACCGAATTTCCAGTTGCCCACGTGGCCTCTTCCTCTAAGGCCTGACCTTCTGTCTCAACGTCCCTTCTTCCATCCAGATCTAAAGTCTCTGAACTTAATGGCATGTAAATTGAACGCTTAGTTCTTCATTACAGAGGATTCTCTGATTCTGTGATTAACACTGATTCAGGGCCGCAAGCATGTTTCTAGAAAAGGAAATGTATGCTTACCTGATAAATGTATTTCTTTTACGATATGACGAGTCCACGGATTTCATCCTTATGGGATTACGCCTCCTGGTCAGCAGGAAGTGGCAAAGAGCACCACAGAAGAGCTGTATATATAGCTCCTCCCTTCCCACTCCAGTCATTCGACTGAAGTTAGGAAGAGAAAGGTAAAGCCAAAGGTGCAGAGGTGACTGAAGTTTGACAAAAATAAGTAAATACCTGTCTTAGAAATGACAGGGTGGGCCGTGGACTTGTCATATTGTAAAAGAAATACATTTATCAGGTAAGCATAAATTTCCTTTTCTTTTAAAAGATATGACGAGTCCATGGATTTTATCCTTACTTATGGGATACAATACCAAAGGTATAGGACACGGATGAAAGGAAGGGACAAGACAGGAACCTAAATGGAAGGCACCACAGCTTGAAGAATGTTTCTCCCAAAACCAGCCTCAGATGAAGCAAAAGTATCAAATTTGGAACAAGTGTGAAGAGACGACCAAGTTGCAGCCTTGCAAATCTGTTCAAAAGAAGCATCATTTTTAAATGCCCATGAAGAAGCCACAGCCCTAGTGGAATGAGCCGTTATTCTTTCTGGAGGCTGCTGTCCAGCAGTCTCATATGCCAGACGGATGATACTCTTCAGCCAAAAAGAAAGAGAGGTAGCCGTAGTTTTCTGGCCCCTACATTTTCCAGAAAAAACAATAAATAATGAAGATGATTTTGGAAAAGTCTTTAGTCGCCTGCAAGTAAAATTTCAGGGCACGGACCACGTCCAAGTTATGCAACAGACACTCCTTCTTAGAAGAAGGATTAGGACACAACGAAGGAACAACAATTTCCTGATTAATATTCTTATTAGAAACAACCTTAGGAAGAAAACCAAGTTTGGTACGCAAAACCACCTTATCAGAATGGAAAATAAGATAAGGAGAGCCACATTGTAACGCTGAAAGCTCAGAAACTCTACGAGCAGGAGAAATAGCAACCAAAAATAAAAACTTCCAAGATAGCAACTTAATATATATGGAATGCATGGGTTCAAACGGAACCCCTTGAACATTAAGAACTAATTTCAAACTCCAGAGTGGAGCAATTGGTCTAAACACAGGCTTGATTCTAGTCAGAGCCTGACAGACTGAACGCTTGTGTAGTAAAATCGACAAAGCAGAAATTTGTCCCTTTAAGGAACTTGCTGATAACCCTTTCTCCAATCCTTCTTGGAGAAAAGATAAAATCATGGGAATCCTAACTCTACTCCATGAGTAGCCCCTGGATTCGCACCAATAAAGATATTTACACCATATCTTATGGTAGATCTTTCTAGTGACAGGCTTTTGTGCCTGAATCAAAGTATCAATGACCGAATCAGAGAACCCCCGCTTAGATAAAATCAAGCGTTCAATCTCCAAGCAGTCAGCTGCAGAGAAACTCATTCATCCCTGAATGAGAAGGTCCTGCCTCAATGGAAGCTTCCACGGTGGCAGAGAGGACATGTCCACCAGATCGGCATACCAAGTCCAGCGAGGCCACGTAGGCGCAATTAGAATTACCGAAGGCCTCTCCTGTTTGATCCGTGCAATCACCCGGGGAAGGAGAGCAAACAGGGGAAAAGCATAAGCTAGGTTGAACGACCAAGGCACTGCCAAGGCATCTATCAGTTCGGCCTGAGAATCCCTCGACCTGGACCCGTATCTTGGGAGCTTGGCATTCTGATGAGATGCCATCAGATCCAATTCCGGTCTGCCCCATCTGAGAATCCGGGTGGCAAAGACCTCCGGATGGAGTTTCCACTCCCCTGGATGAAATGTCTGTTTAAATAATCCGCTTCCCAGTTGTCCACTCCTGGGATGTAGATTGCTGACAGATAACAAGAGTGAGCCTCCGCCCACCGAATTATCTTGGATACTTCTATCATCGCCAAGGAACTCCTCGTTCCTCTCTGATGATTGATGTAAGCCACAGTCGTGATGTTGTCCGACTGAAATCGGATGAATTTGGCCGAAGCCAACTGAGGTCAAGTCTGAAGCGCATTGAATATTGCTCTCAATTCTAGAATATTGATTGGAAGTAGAGACTCCGACCGAGTCCACCCCCCTGAGCCTTCAGGGAATTCCAGACCGCACCCCAGCCTAGTAGACTGGTGTGCTTTGTCACTATTCCCCAAGAGAGTCTGTGGAAGCACGTCCCTTGGGACAGATGATCCGGCGACAACCTCCAAAGAAGAGAGTCTCTTGTCTCCTGATCCAGATGTATCTGAGGAGACAAATTTGCATAATCTCCATCCCACTGCCCGAGCATGCACAGTTGTAGTGGTCTGAGATGATAGCGAGCAAACGGAATGATGTCCATTGCCGCCATCATCAATCCAATCACCTCCATGCACTGAGCCACTGATGGTCAAAGATTGGACTGAAGGGTTCAGCATGTATTCAGAATCTTTAACTTTCTGACCTCTGTCAAGAAAATTTTCATGGATATAGAATCTATTAAAGTTCCCAAGAAGGGAACACTTGTCTGTGGAATCTTTTCTAGATTCACCTTCCACCCGTGAGTCCTCAGAAAGGACAGAACCATGTCTGTATGAGATTTTGCCAGCTAGTAAGACGATGCCTTGATCAGAATATCGTCCAGATAAGGCGCCACTGCAATGCCCCATGGCCTGAGAACCGCCAGAAGAGACCCTAGAAACTTTGTGAAGATCCTGGGTGCTGTGGCCAACCCGAAGGTAAGAGCCACAAACTGAAAATGTTTGTCCAGGAAGGCAAACCTTAGGAACTGGTGATGATCCTTGTGGATAGGAATATGAAGATATGTATCCTTCAAGTCCACGGTAGTCATAAATTGACCCTCCTGGATCAATGGTAGAATTGTTTGAATAGTCTCCATCTTGAAGGATGCCCTCTCTTTTGGGGACCACGAAAAGATTTGAGTAAAACACCTGCCCCTGTTCCAGTATTGGAACGGGATGAATTACTCCCATAGTAGAGAGGTCTTTTACACAATGTAAGAACGCCTCTCTTTTTATCTGGTCTACAGACAATCGTGAAAGAAGAAACCTCCTCCTTGGGAGAGAATTTTTGAGTTCCAGTTGATATCCTGGGGACACGATCTCCAGTGTCCAGGGGTCCTGAACGTCTCTTATCCAAGCCTGGGTAAAGAAAGTAAGTCTGCCCCCTACTAGATCCGGTCCCGGATCGCGGGCCGCCATTTCATGCTGTCTTGGAAGCAGTAGCGGGCTTCTTGGGTTGTTTTACCCTTGTTCCAAACCTGGTTGGGTCTCCAGACAGACTTGGCTTGAGCAAAATTCCCTTCCTGTTTAGCGGAAGAAGGAGAGGGGACCCCTTTGAAATTCCGAAAAAAATATTCTGTTTACCCCTCAATTTAGCTGCTTTATCCTGAGGTAGGAGATGACCCTTACCTCCCGTAATGTCAGAAATGATTTCTTTCAAGTCAGGCCCGAATAGTAGGGTCTTTCCTTTGAAAGGAATAGCCAAAGGCTATCAGCAGACCAAGATTTTAACCATAACGCTCTACGCGCTAAAATGGCAAATCCAGCATTCTTAGCCGCCAATTTGGCAATCTAAAGGCAGCATCAGTAATAAAAGAATTAGCCAGTTTAAGAGCCTTAATTCTATCTAAGATTTCCTCTAAAGGAGTCTCAGTCTTAAGAGACTCTTCTAAGGCGTCATACCAGAAGGCCGCCGCAGTTGTAACTGGTACAATGCAGGCCGTTGGTTGTAAAAGAAAACCCTGATGAATAAATAACTTTTTCAGAAGACCCTCCAACTTTTATCCATAGGATCTTTGAAAGCACAACTGTCCTCAATAGGAATAGTTGTACGCTTAGCCAGGGTAGATATAGCTCCCTCCACCTTAGGGACTGTTTGCCAAGAGTCCCGGACAGTGTCAGCTATGGGATACATTTTCTTAAAATTAGGAGAAGGTGAGAATGGGATACCCGGTCTTTCCCATTACCGCGTAATAATTTCTGAGATTCTCTTAGGAACCAGAAAAACATCAGAGTAAGCAGGCACCTCTAAGTACTTGTCCATCTTACACAATTTCTCTGGTGGTACCACAATAGAGTCAGTCATCCAGAGTCGCTAAAACCTCCCGAAGTAACAGGTGGAGGTGTTCAAAATTAAATCTGAAGGACATGACGTCCAAGTCCGTCTGAGGTAACACACTTCCCGAGTCGGAAAGCTCCCCCTCAGACAGAAGTTCCCTGACCCCCAATTCAGATCCCTGTGAGGGTACATAGGAAACAGCCATCAAAGCATCAGAAGTTGCAGGAATCAGAGAGGCTTCTGTCCTGCTGCGTTTGCCCTGTAACACTGGCAACTTAGATAAAACCTTTGTAAGGGTAGATGACATAACTGCAGCCATATCCTGCAGAGTAAATGAAGTGGACGCAGTTGAAGAACACGACGTCGCTTGGGTGGGCGTTAAAGGTTGTGATGCTTGGGGAGAAAGTAGCGGCATACCCTGATTCTCATCAGTCTGAGAAGCATCCTTAGACATACTTGCATTAAAGAAAATCTGTTCTTTACATTGTAAGGCCCTTTCAGTACATGAGGGACAAAAAGTAAGAGGGGGTTCCACATTGGCATCTAAACACATAGAACAAGTACTTGACAAGTCCAGACATGTTAAACAGACTAGCAATAGCAATAATAGTCGTTCTTTACTTGATATATTTAACTCTGAAGTCAAATCATATAGTCAAATATCTGAGCTAAAAAGTGTACTGCGCCTTTAAATAATAAAAGCGCAACAATTTTTCTGCTAGCAGTAAAACAAAGTTTGCATCAATAAATAGTGCCCTTATGCGCCCAAATTAACTTAACAATATTGCTCCGTTTGTTTATTTATGCTATATACAAATTTTTATCACACTCCAGGCACCTGCACCTCGCCACAGCCCTGCTGTGGCGCTTACCTGACCCCAGATCACACTGATCCTCCTTGAGCAGCGCTCCCAAGTCTCTCTGTACCCCTATGTGTACAAACTGACTTAGGCCCCACCGGAGCCCAGGACCTTGCTGCCGATCCGGATGATTACTGCGCGGCTGAGCGTGCGAAACTAGGCCCCGCCCACCGCGGGCGTAACTCGAGCCGTACTGAGACTCGCATGGGAAGAAGAAAAAAACATGTTAGCTTCCCAACGTAATCACTAAAAACACCATGTGCCCCTCTTATACACACACCATTGAATATTGCTCTCTCCCAAGCGAGTTATAATGACATAACGACAGCCCTTAAGAATCAAACCGCATCTCCCAGCGTCAGCCCATACAGTATACGCATAGGTGAAACACAATAGTCACTGCACAAACACACTGATAAGTAATCAAGAGAAAAGGGAATTCCAGGTACACCATTTCCATTTATATAGTGCATACTGATTACCCCTCCCCAGTTAGAGAATGTCAGCCTGTTCTGATGTATCTAGTCTCCCCAGAAACAAATGACTGAACATACCTCAATGCTGCTTGTAGCATGACACGGTTCTCTACACTGAAGATGTTTCTTTACACTACCTTCAACTGCTCTGTGGGCACCAGCATGATCTTAGATAATGTTTGCTAAGATCATCAACACCAGGGCAGAAAATAAGATGTATCCACTCCTCTTGGGAAGTTATTGACTGATGATTTCTCCCTGAGAAAAATAGTACTCACTAGCACCATTTTAAAATAAAAAAACTTCTTGATTGAAGAATCTAAACTAACACCTCACTTTACCTCTTCCTATCACTAACACAGGCAAAGAGAATGACTGGGGTGGGAGGGAAGGGAGGAGCTATATGTACAGCTCTGCTGTGGTGCTCTTTGCCACTTCCTGCTGACCAGGAGGCGTAATCCCATAAGTAAGAATGAAATCCGTGGACTTTTCATATCTTGTAAAAGAAAGATCTATCACAAAGTTTGGAAAACTTGCATATCGTGGTGTACTACCCATGACTATTCCTGGCATTCTTTTAGAATTCCTAGGATTCTTCAATTTCTTCAGAATGGTTTAGATAAAGGTTTATCTGCCAATTCTTTGAAAGGACAAATCGCTCCCTTTCTTTATTGTTTCATAGGAAAATTGCTAATCTTCCTGATGTTCATTGTTTTATTCAGGCTTTCATTTGGATTGAACCTGGTATTAGGCCTATTTCTCCTCCTTGGAGTCTTAACCTAGAGTTTAAAAGTGCTACAGGCTCCTCCTTTTGAACCGATGCATACATTGGAAATTAAACTACTTTCTTGGAAAGTGCTGTTTCTTTTGACTATCTCTTCTGCTAGAAGAGTTCCTGAATTGTCTGCTCTCTCTTGTGAGTCACCTTATCTGATTTTCCATCAGGATAAAGCTGTTTTGCGGACTACTTTTCAATTTTTACCTAAAGTTTTTACCTCTCGCAACATTAATAGGGACATTATTGTTCCCTCCCTGTGTCCTCATACCAAAACAAATGCTACTGTCTTGGATGTTGTTAGAGCATTCAAATATTATGTTGATGCTACTAAGGACTTCAGACAAACTTCTAGCCTTTTCTGTTCCTAAGAAAGTACAGAAGGCCTCTGCTATTTCTTTAGCCTCTTGGTTGAAACTTTTGATTCACAAAGCTTATATAGAGGCGGGTCAGCCTCCGCATCAGAGAATTACAGCTCATTCTACTAGATGGGTTGCCACATCTTGAGCTTTCAAGAATGAGGCTTCAGTTGATCATATTTGCCACTACATCTTTTCTGCATACTTTTACTAAATTTTATCATTATGTTTTTGCCTCGTCAGAAGCAGCTTTTGGTTGAAAGGTCCTTCAGGCAGTTGTCTCAGCTTGATAATTGTGCCTATATTTTGAGTTTTGTCATAAAATACATTATTTTGGATTTAATTTCTCTGCGAAAAAAGCTGTTTTTATTTTATCCCCCTCTTTCTTGTTACTCGTGGACTTACACATCTTAGGTATTATATCCCATACATAACAGCTTGCGGACTCTCGCCACATAATTTATGTAAGAACTTACCTGATAAATTTATGTATTTCATGGTGCTGAGAGTCAGAGGCCCCACCCATTTAGGGTTGATTTTTTGTTTAAAGCACATCATTTTTATTTTTTTCCTGCTTCTCATTATTGGCCTTTACTCCGTTTTAAACACCTCACCACTTGCCTATTTGTGGGTGTTTTATAGGCTTTTGAGGTTTGGGAAACCTTGTCTGGTAGGAATGCATTTCCCATACGTAACGGCTCGTGGACTCTCGCCCCCATTAAGAAAAAAAATCCGGTATATTCTTATATAAATTATGTTTTTTGGCTCTGTACACCCTCAGCACAGCTTTCTTCTCCTGGTAATTCAGAAATTTGAAAATAACTTGTCGGGTTTTTGATTAGCTCTGGACCAATTATGTGAGCTGTCTCCAGAGGCAGGTGATCAATGATCATATCTTGGGAGTGTTAATGCAGTGAATTCCCTCTACTCACAAATTGTTACAATGGGATCTATTCTCTAACTCATCAAGCTTTTCCTTAAAGGGACAGTCAAGTCCAAAAAAAACTTTCATGTTTCAAATAGGGCATGTCATTTTAAACAACTTTCAAATTTTACTTTTATCACCAATTTTGCGTTGTTCTTTTGGTATTCTTAATTGAAAGCTAGACCTAGGAAGGCTCATATGATAATTTCTAAGCCCTTGAAGGCCGCCTCTAATCACATGCTTTTGTATTTGCTTTTCACAGCAGGGGAGAGCTAGTTCAGGTAAACCCTATAGATAGCATTGTGATCACGCCCGTGGGTTGTGGCAGACACTGCACTAATTGGCTAAAATGAAAGTCAATAGATAATAAATAAAATGTCATGTGATCAGGGGGCTGTCAGAAGATGCTTAGATACAAGGTAATCACAGAGGTAAAAAGTACATTAATATAACTGTGTTGTTTATGCAAAACTGGGGAATGGGTAATAAAGGGATTATCTATCTTTTTAAAACAACAATAATTCTGGTGTTTACTGTCCCTTTAAGTATGGTGTTTTGCCTTTCAACTTGTTAAAGAGAAATAGAGTAATTTGTTGTGTGTCTTCAACATCAGAGACTCTTTGTTCTGCTTGTTGCAGGCGAGAGGAGTACTGGCGTATTTCACTGGCAAATGTGTGTCGATTCCAGCCTGCAAAGTTTCCATTTTCAGCAAGACAAAGCTTTCAGCCCTCATGTTACATAATGAGATGATTCCTGACCAAGAACTTTGTCTGGAGAGGAGAGAGGGCTCTGAATGTATTTCTGACACGTCTCTGTTTCTTGTCTGCCTGTTTTAGTTTTGATGACATTGTGGTTGCAGATTGTGGAAAGACCACTTTAAAATATTTATTTTCTTTCATGAGTAATCTAATAGAGAGAGACTAGTTGGTGGATAGTATAATAAAAAAGCACACAATCTCATATATGAGCAGAGACAGAAAGCTGTATTAGGGGAAGCAAGTGGTTGAAAACTACAGATGGATGCAAAGCAAAAGGACTTTTCACTCCAAGGGTTATAGGTTATTCCCAAGGGTAGGTCAATTAATGCAGAAAAGCCACCAAATTAGAAATAATCATATTTCCTCAGTGAGTAATGGGTGGCAAGGTTTAAATGGTAAACTGTAGTAGGCTAAATAGGAAAGTGCTGGCCACTTCATAAAAGCACCATCAGATGGCAGCAGAGGACAAAAAAGCTCACAGCAATGCTGATAGAAGGAATGGAGAACGGCACTGTTTATAAAAACACACTACACAAGGAAGACGTTCCTCACAGAACAGTAAATCCCAGACACTATTATTATAATTATTATTATACTTTATTTATGAAGCTCCAACATATTCCACCGCGCTGTCCATGGATACAATTCATTTAGATAAAACCAATGATAAAAAACTTGTAGGAGACAGGACAAAATTTACAAACACATACAGGAGGAATTGAGGGCCCTATTCCTGTTGATGCTGATTGGCTGCTGTTCATTTCTTCATTATTATTTTTTTACCTGCAGCTGGGCAGGTAAAGTACAGTATAACTTTTTACATAGGACTTACTCTGGTGAGCTGAGGAAATTGTGAGGTAAAATATCTTCCTTTTTTACATTTTAAATGCAATTACTGCCATAATCTGTGTTATATAGCTTAGGAACCAAATTCGCTAATGAAATACAGGGAATGATTTCATATATACTGTTTAATTAATTTTAATTTATTTTTAAGCAAATTCTGGGTGTTATATAAATTTTAGTTACTTTGTATTCTCTAAGGCTAGGACTTGTTTAAATCGTTATAGAGTTTTTATCTGTTTTATCGGTTACAGACATTCATTCTGAATCTGATTAATTGTATTGAATTGTTTAGTCATCAGGATATAGTTTTTAAATGGTAATATTTGGCTAAATTTTATTAACTAAACCATTACTAGTAAGGTATATTGCATAATTGGTTCATGTTAATTTATTTGGGCATAGATTTAGAGTTGGGCGGTAGCCGTCAAAACCAGCGTTAGATGCTCCTAACGCTGGTTTTTACCGCCCTCTGGTATTTGGAGCCAGTCATTAAAGGGTCTAATGCTCACTTTTCAGCCGTGACTTTTCCATACCGCAGATCCCCTTACGTCAATTGCGTATCCTATCTTTTCAATGAGATCTTTCTAACGCTGGTATTTAGAGTCGTGGCTGAAGTGAGCGTTAGAAATCTAACGACAAAACTCCAGCCGCAGTAAAAAGTCAGTAGTTAAGAGCTTTCTGGGCTAACACCGGTTTATAAAGCTCTTAACTACTGTGCTCTAAGGTACACTAACACCCATAAACTACCTATGTACCCCTAAACCGAGGTCCCCCTACATCGCCGCCACTCTATTAAATTTTTTTAACCCCTAATCTGCCGACCGCACGCTGCTGCCACCTACGTTATCCCTATGAACCCCTAATCTGCTGCCCCTAACACCGCCAACCCCTATATTATATTTATTAACCCCTAATCTGCCCCCCTCACCATCGCCTCCACCTGCCTACACTTATTAACCCCTAATCGGCCGAGCGGACCACACCGCTACTATAATAAAGTTATTAACCCCTAATCCGCTTCACTCCCGCCTCAATAACCCTATAATAAATAGTATTAACCCCTAATCTGCCCTCCCTAACATCGCCGACACCTAACTTTAAGTATTAACCCCTAATCTGCCGATCGGAGCTCACCGCTACTCTAATAAATTTTTTAACCCCTAAAGCTAATTCTAACCTTAACCCTAACACCCCCTAAGTTAAATATAATTTTATTCTAACGAAATAAATTAACTCTTATTAAATAACTTATTCCTATTTAAATCTAAATACTTACATGTAAAATAAATCCTAATATAGCTACAATATAAATTATAATTATATTGTAGCTATTTTAGGATTAATATTTATTTTACAGGTAACTTTGTAATTATTTTAACCAGGTACAATAGCTATTAAATAGTTAAGAACTATTTAATAGTTACCTAGTTAAAATAATTACAAAATTACCTGTAAAATAAATCCTAACCTAAGTTACAATTAAACCTAACACTACACTATCAATAAATAAATTAAATAAACTACCTACAATTATCTACAATTAAACCAAACACTACACTATCAATAAATAAATTAAATACAATTCCTACAAATAAATACAATTAAATAAACTAACTAAAGTACGAAAAATAAAAAAGAACTAAGTTACAAAAAATAAAAAAATATTTACAAACATTAGAAAAAAATTACAACAATTTTAAACTAATTACACCTACTCTAAGCCCCCTAATAAAATAACAAAGACCCCCAAAATAAAAAAATGCCCTACCCTATTCTAAATTACAAAAGTTCAAAGCTCTTTTACCTTACCAGCCCTTAAAAGGACCTTTTGTGGGGCATGCCCCAAAGAATTCAGCTCTTTTGCCTGTAAAAAAAAAAACATACAATACCCCCCCCAACATTACAACCCACCACCCACATACCCCTAATCTAACCCAAACCCCCCTTAAATAAACCTAACACTAAGCCCCTGAAGATCTTCCTACCTTGTCTTCACCATGCCAGGTATCACCGATCGTTCCAGGCTCCAAAATCTTCATCCAAGCCCAAGCGGGGGCTAGACATCCATCATCCGGCGGCTGAAGAGGTCCAGAAGAGGCTCCAAAGTCTTCATTCTATCCAGGAAGAAGAGGCGATCCGGACCGGCAACCATCTTGATCCAAGCGGCATCTTCTATCTTCATCCGATGACGACTGGCTCCATCTTGAAGACCTCCACCGCGGACCCATCTTCTTCTTCCGACAACTTCCCGACGAATGACAGTTCCTTTAAGGGACGTCATCCAAGATGGCGTCCCTCAAATTCCGATTGGCTGATAGGATTCTATCAGCCAATCGGAATTAAGGTAGGAAAATTCTGATTGGCTGATGGAATCAGCCAATCAGAATCAAGTTCAATCCGATCAGCCAATCAGATTGAGCTCACATTCTATTGGCTGATCGGAACAGCCAATAGAATGCGAGCTCTTGGATGACGTCCCTTAAAGGAACCGTCATTCGTCGGGAAGTCGTTGGAAGAAGAAGATGGGTCCGCGGTGGAGGTCTTCAAGATGGAGCCGGTCGTCATCGGATGAAGATAGAAGATGCCGCTTGGATCAAGATAGTTGCCGGTCCGGATCGCCTCTTCTTCCCGGATAGGATGAAGACTTTGGAGCCTCTTCTGGACCTCTTTAGCCGCCGGATGATGGATGTCTAGCCCCCGCTTGGGCTTGGATGAAGATTTCGGAGCCTGGAACGATCGGTGATACCTGGCATGGTGAAGACAAGGTAGGAAGATCTTCAGGGGCTTAGTGTTAGGTTTATTTAAGGGGGGTTTGGGTTAGATTAGGGGTATGTGGGTGGTGGGTTGTAATGTTGGGGGGTGGGTGTTGTATGTTTTTTTTTACAGTCAAAAGAGCTGAATTCTTTGGGGCATGCCCCACAAAAGGTCCTTTTAAGGGCTGGTAAGGTAAAAGAGCTTTGAACTTTTGTAATTTAGAATAGGGTAGGGCATTTTTTTTATTTTGGGGGTCTTTGTTATTTTATTAGGGGGCTTAGAGTAGGTGTAATTAGTTTAAAATTGTAATTTTTTTCTGTTTGTAAATATTTTTTTATTTTTTGTAACTTAGTTCTTTTTTATTTTTTGTACTTTAGTTAGTTATTTAATTGTATTTATTTGTAGGAATTGTATTTAATTTATTTATTGATAGTGTAGTGTTAGGTTTAATTGTAGATAATTGTAGGTAGTTTATTTAATTTATTTATTGATAGTGTAGTGTTAGGTTTAATTGTAACTTAGGTTAGGATTTATTTTACAGGTAATTTTGTAATTATTTTAACTAGGTAACTATTAAATAGTTATTAACTATTTAATAGCTATTGTACCTGGTTAAAATAATTACAAAGTTGCCTGTAAAATAAATATTAATCCTAAAATAGCTACAATATAATTATAATTTATATTGTAGCTATATTAGGGTTTATTTTACAGGTAAGTATTTAGCTTTAAATAGGAATAATTTATTTAATAAGAGTTAATTTATTTCGTTAGATAAAAATTATATTAAACTTAGGGGGGTGTTAGTGTTAGGGTTAGACTTAGCTTTAGGGGTTAATACATTTATTATAGTAGCGGTGAGCTCCGATCGGCAGATTAGGGGTTAATTATTGTAGGTAGCTGGCGGCGACGTTGTGGGGTGCAGATAAGGGGTTAATAAATATAATATAGGGGTCGGCGGTGTTAGGGGCAGCAGATTAGGGGTACATAGGGATAATGAAGGTAGCGGCGGTATACGGAGCGGCAGATTAGGGGTTAAAAATAATATGCAGGTGTCAGCAATAGCGGGGTCGGCAGATTAGGGGTTAATAAGTGTAAGGTTAGGGGTGTTTAGACTCGGGGTACATGTTAGAGTGTTAGGTGCAGACGTAGGAAGTGTTTCCCCATAGAAAACAATGGGGCTGCGTTAAGAGCTGAACGCTGCTTTTTTGCAGGTGTTAGTTTTTTTTTTCAGCTCAAACAGCCCCATTGTTTTCTATGGGGATATCGTGCACGAGCATGTTTTTGAAGCTGGCCGCGTCCGTAAGCACTGCTGGTATCTAGAGTTGCAGTGGCGTTAAATTATGCTCTACGCTCCCTTTTTGGAGCCTAACGCACTGAAAACCCAGCCATTCTCTGAACTCTAAATACCAGCGGTATTTAAAAGGTGCGGGAGAAAAAAAGCATGCGTAGCTAACGCACCCCTTTGGCCGCCAAACTCTAAATCTAGCCGTTGGTATTCTAAATTTAACTAGTAAATAATTCCTATAGGGTTAAAATTTGGTCCTTAAAAGTGTAATAGTATATTTTATATTACAGTGTATCAGAGAGTTGGCTTGATACTGGTTACCCTAGTAAATATTTTCGTGAACTATTTGTACTTTTTAGTGGATTTGTGTATAACCGAATAATATATCGCTCATTGATATTTTGTTGAAGTTTAATAAATCTTTATATATTTATCCTAACTGAATCCTCATTACTTCACAAATATAATTTGCTGTGTTTAAAAATATCTCACCTGATCAGAACTTTAGAAATCTCTTTCATTGAGATTAATATAAATAATAAATATATTATTGGAATACACTGCTGAGATATTCTAATAGACTTATTATATAATATTACTGGATGTTACTGTTGAAATCAATATAAATAATATTGTAACCTAGATTAAGTATATACTAAAATATTGGAGGCATAACGCTGAAGATCAGGGATTTTTTTGCAGCGATATTGTTTTGTATAGTAAATTAGTATTTTTAATAACAGAATTATATTGTGCAAACAGTGATTTCTTGGAAATTAAACAAGCATTTTTATCTTATTAAATACCAAGCTAAAATAGACATGTCTGTAACAAGAAGCAACTCTAGCGCATCTGTACATGATGAAAATATGCCCTCCCCAAGATCCTCTGTTCATGAAATGGTTCAGGCAGGAACTTTTAAAATTGAGGCCATGAACCACCTCAGGAATAGACTTGATATTGGGGATGATGTATATACTAATATCAAGGGGTTTAAGGCTAAGGCAAAAAGTTTAGTTAAAGATATGTGGGTTGAAGATGGTGAATTATACCAAGTTTTACTGAAGCTTAGTCAATGCAAAGATGAATGCGATGAAATAATTTTCAAAACTTGGCCCATGTTAATGTATTTGAGCTGTAAGTTGTCCAGTCAGATTGCAGGACATAACTCACAGTTGGAACAGCTAAGGGGTGAAAATTATACACTATAAGAAGTCGAGGAAGACTTTAACATAAATTTAGAGCGTATAGAAGCTGATAAAAAGATTTCTACCCTAAATTAATGTAATTAGAGACTAGTAGCTAAATTAAAAGCTTTTGAAGAAGATTATGAAAAGAGCCAAAGTGAGAATAAAATATTAAAAACAAGATATCTTAAGTCTAAAAAAGAACATGAACAGGAAATAAATGAATTAGAGAGACAAATCAGCAGTAATAAGGAGCCTTTAAATAATAATAATACTGCCAAAATTATTGACTCAATTAAGGAATATGTTAGAAGTGAGTTTCAGAGTAATAACAAAAATCCCCAAATTATAGCCCTAAATCAGACCCAGAAATAACCTTTCCCCTTAGGCCATTACCTAACGCTGAAGAACAAGATAAGTATTACACCTCAGGGGAGGAATAAGACAGTTACTATAGCGACTCAGAAGGCAGGGCTAGCTTCTCAGACAGCCCATATCAAAATACATGGGTGAGGTTTCAACATAATAAAGATAGGACAGATGGCGGGCACTCTAAGCCAAATAATAAGGTCCCAATGAGATCCCATAATGTACTTAGTAAAGTGTATGACACCCCTATGATAATTCAGTTCTTAAATAAAGTACACTCATTTTCCAAAAAGGGGACCACTTTGATAATTGATCATTTAGAGGTTTATGAAAATGCTTTAGCTGTATTAAATATAAATAATGGGCAATCTAAAATTGAATTTCTGCCATGGGTATTTGAGGCATCATACATTTTTTGCTTCATGAAAAGATATTAATATTTATTCTTGGAGTAAAACAAAACCCGAGTGTAAGAAGAAATTCAGGCCGTATCGTACAGGCACAGCTGCAAAAGCAGCCATCTTCAATTTAAAATGTGGCCCAAATCAGAGTCTAATAGAATTCCTTTCTATACTAAATGGAGCTTACAGCCCAGAATTTGTAAATTTATTCTATGAAGCATTGCCCTCACACATCAAAGTAAATTTGGCTAGAGACTTTGATGAAAACTGTTCATTGGATTGGCTGATTATGGATAGTACACAATTATATGCCATACAGCAAACCAGTGAACATGGGGTTAAAAGAGAGCAGAGGCCCAATACTAAAAAAATAGCCGAAACTAGAGTATTGCCTAACCCACTAAATTTAGAATCCCAAAGGAGGACTTATGCAGATGTGGCTAGAGGAAACAGACCACAGAGGTCTAATCCTGCCCCTCCCCTACCAAGGGCTGAGGTGCAGAGTCCGCAGGCTGATAGAAGGGAATATACTCAAAATGGGGGGCATACCCAGATTAATAGGTCTCCCCAAGGAAGTAGATATTCCCCATGAAAATAGATATCCTGAAAGGCCTAGGTACCCCCAGAATAATTTTCCCTGATTTATATGTTGTGATTGGATTATCACTAATTGGGAGGGGTTCTCCTGGTTGTTAAATAGCAGTGCATTATGGGTGATAATATGGTCACTGAAGAAGATATGTTGTAATATATGAAACGCGTTTGACCTATTCTTTGCTGCCTGTCTTTTCATCCATTATATGCCTTTGTGTCATTTTGATTTTGAAGCAAGCAATACAGCTTATATTTTATTGCACAATCCTGAGTCTGGGACTTTTTTGTTGTCTGCTTGCCCCTACCGGGTGCGTTAATTGTTGCTGTTTATTTTGTGTTGGAGCGGCAGTGGAACGCTCTTTGCACTGCACCGGTACAGCTGGCAGATTTTAGATACGTCAGTGTGATGTCAAGAGGGGGGTGTTGCTTACACGAAGATCACTGCTTTTTGTCGACTACCACACCAAGCAGATGCCTGAGCGCTTCCCTGAAGCTATGTTTACTCTGATAGAAGGGAATATACTCAAAATGGGGGGCATACCCAGATTAATAGGTGTCCCCAAGGAAGTAGATATTCCCCATGAAAATAGATATCCTGAAAGGCCCAGGTACCCCCAGAATAATTTTCCCAGTGAAAATAGATACCCTGAAAGACATAGGTAGCCCCAAAATGATAACTTTCCCAGAGAAAGTAGATTCCCTGAGGGGCCCAGATATCCTCAAAATAACCAAACTCCCCAATTAAATAGGGCACCCCAAAATAGTAATGCAAGACAAGTTGAACCCCAAAGACATCCCTATCAGAATAGATACAGCGGCTATAATTCTGAGGGATCCCAAGGATCCAGGAATCACTACCCTGGGCCTTTAAGACATCAGCCCATAGGTAGAAATAGCTTATATAACCAAGTGGGTCAACTAAGTACCCAGTTAAATCAATTATGTGAACAATTCACTAATATGAGCCAAGCTTTCACGGCTCAGCAACCTAATAATCCTTTTTTAGGAGTGGAGCCAGTGGTCAAAAGTACACTACGGTACAAGCATAAAAGATCAGATATTATCTGAGTGGAGAGAAATACCAACTAAGATAATGAATGTTAATAATGATACTAATTAATTCTCTCCCTACAGTCCATTCCCAGCAATGGAAGGCCTGACTGTGATGACAAGTATCCCCAGTCTGGAAGTATTAATGACTCTCCTATTTTACAGTTGTCCCTAAGCATTATTCCCACAGATGGACTTGCAGAACAATCCCCACAGGAGGAAGTATCCCCTAACTGCAGTGCTGTACGCAGGAAACCCATTATCCCTATTATAGAGGAGGCGGTTGGTAAGAATTGAACTGCGACATGTAAAGAATCCAGATATATTGTGGTGAAGCTTACAAATGATGAAACATGCTAATTTTATGTGTGAAATGGTATAAACTGAGGGGATATATAATGTATTAGCTGAGCCCCAGGATTCAGTCACCATCCCTATAATGGAATTAATTGATACTGGATCTCAAGCAACTATTTTATCTTACAGTTACTACATAAAACTAACAGAGTTCACGCTCCACAAACCTAAACTTAGAGAATTTGATGGATCATTAATAGGTGTTGGGGGTGACTCTCTCAAAGTCTGGGGCACTGCATGGTTAAAACTAAAACAGGGAAAAGGGGTAATAAGACAAACTGTCATTATAATGGATCTGCCAAATGAATGTTTAATAATTGGTATTGATCTTCTTAAGCAAATAAATACTGTAATTGATTGCATAAATAATAATTTGGTCACAAGTCAAAAGAACTATTAATTTGAATGGTTCAGCACACCTCACACTAGACATAACTGTCATGTGGTGGAAGAGAAGCCAGATGCTGTTGAAATTCATTTCAGGAATAGCTCTGTACCTGAAATAACTGTCCCACAAATAGATGATCAAACTCCCCTAAAAGGTTCTGATGATCATACAATTAAAATTTCGCCCGGTAAAATAGCCAATATTTCCCTAGAGGGTAATGTATTAGCCATATCTCTACACAAAGGAGATCCTAAGTCCCCTAAAGGGGGGCGAGCACTCAATTCCTTTCAGAAATTGAGAGAATTAAGGATGATTTATTTATTCCTATGCAAGTGCATAACCTTGGAAAATCCAAGTATACTAAATTTAAAACCGGAAGCTAGCTACATAAGCGAAGGCTTATTAGTGCAGATAGCTGAACCTAAAGTAATTAAATATCTTTCTCCCCAATATCACTGGGTCCATGACCTAGATAATAACTCTGAAAGCTATAACATCATAGCTAAATGTTTATTATCTATCTCCATAGGCAATAAATCAGCAAACACCTGTTTTTAGTTTTGAATAATCCCCATTATCAAATATATATTGGCAATGATCTCTTACATATATATGCCATACAAATAGATTTGATTAACTTTTGGCTCTGGAGCAGGTTTAAAGGGGACCCTGAAATATTTCAGGATGAAAATGCAGCCCTGAAATCAAACCAGCAAATGCCATAGGCTGTGAATATGAAGGTGTCTAATGATATTGTAATCCCTGCTGGGGTTAATACATTTCTCTTAACCATACAGGTAAAAAGGGGTCAGAAGTTAAAAACTTCTGAAGCACTAATTTGCATTTCCTAGAGAATGCAAAATATGAGCATAACAATGACCCATACTCCCATGGTAAATATTGAAAAGATTCCAATACATATTATTATACATAACTTGACCCAACAGGGTATCACCTAATCCAAGGGAACTACTGTAGGATTTGCTCTGGAATCCAATTATTACACGTTTGGATCCAGAATAATGTAATTGGGCTAATACCTGAAAGGTACTTAATTGAAGAACAGTTAATAAAACAATTCTTTGCATCCATACCAGAAGGATTATTTACAATTCAATATATTTATCCTTTCAGCTTAGAGGAAGGCATCTGTAAAATTGAAGAAGCCTCCCTAGTATTTGATCAACAGATCAAAGAACAAGAATACCCCAAGACCCAGAATCATTGGGGTAATGTAAATTATAATCAAGGGGACCTTACACCTAGGTTTGAAGAAGCCTATGAGATAGGACAGCCTGAAATCTTTCCAAGATTTCAGCAAATAGTCGAAGAGTAGATCTCCTTAGCTAATGGCTGTTTCAGTGATGTTGAACGGCAACAGCTACGAGAACTCCTGATGGAGTACAAGGATATTTTTGCTAGGGATTCTTATGACTGTGGGACAACAGACCTAAACATTGCAAGAATCCAAACATATCCCAATGCACCACCTGTATTTGTTAGGCAATACAGACTCCCTTTAGCTGAAGGGTTAAATCCTCAGAAGAAAAAGGTTGAAGCCATAATAAATTCTAAGAACCTAACTAACTTAAAGGAATTAAGATCATTCCTGGGTATGGCAAATTATTCCCGCAAATCTATTGATTATTATGCAGAGTTAGATAAACCACTGCTACATCTTCTAAGGAAGGATGTAGTATGGCACTGGAGTGAGGCTCAAGAGACAGCCATAAGAGAGCTTAAGAGAAAGCTCACGCAAGCCTTGCTTAGCTTACACTGAAAGTGGTAAACCTTTCTATTTAGAAACAGGTTACACCGATGTAAGCATGAGTGCTGTTTTATTAAAAAAAAGTTGTTGTATATGCAAGCAAAACTTTATCCCCAGTAGAAATAAAATTTAACGATTGCGAAAAAGCCCTCTTATCTACTGTATTGGCTCTACAAATTTTCCGCAGTTACATAGAGAGCTAGAAAATTATTGTAGAAACGGCCCACCAGCCTTTGCTATATTTGCAAAGTGAGGAAATTTGAGATGGGAACCTGTCCAATAGCCGCATAACAGCTTGGAATCTTTCCTTACAAGACTGGCCTTTAGAAATTCGATATAAGCAAAACAAAAAGAATCCAATCACACAGGGGCTCACTGAGATCCATGACTCTACTGCTAAAGATCATGGGTAGGATTTAATAGAAGATGATTTCTTAGAGGAACAACTGCTTTCCCCATATAAAATATACAATGAAGGCCATTATCAAACATTACCTTGGGTATATGTTGATGGTTGTTCTTACCATGCCACTCTTGATAATGAGCACAGATTAGTCGCTGGCATTGATATAGCTTGGGGAAACGGATTCCCAAATATTTCTGTAGGATTTAACATTGGACCAAGATCCAGTCAAGTAGCAGAACTCACTGCTATTTTAAAATCCATTGGAATGGCTATTGCATTACTGACTCAAATTCTATGCGTGACACTTTTGTTGAATACCTGCCAACTTGGAAAATAAATGGCATGCAGAAAACTACCAACCAACCAGTCAAACATGGTAAGTTGTTCTGTGAGATTGATAAATTAGTGGTTTCCAATGGGTTAACTATACACTGGAAGTAGATTAAGGGTCATTCCAGGATTCTAGGTCCTGATAAAGAAGGCAATGATCTTGCAGATTTATTAGCCAAACAAGGTGCCATAACTAGAGAGCTCCTCAATATTTACCACTTAATGGGTGCAATTCATGTAGAGGCCATTACCAGAAATCAGAGTAGACAACAAAATGAGCCTAACATGGTAAAATGGAGTCTGGATTCTCCTAGTGAGGAACTGATCACTAGTCAAAAAGAAGACCCCATTATAGGTATCTTCTATAAACACATACAAGACCCTGAAAACAACCCCATCTCCAAAGAAAACTGTATTAGTAAGGAAGATCTTAGAATCTTAATAAAGTCCAAATCACAATTCAAATTACAGGATGGTTTGTTAATTAGAACCTCCAAAACTGGTATCCAACAATGGGTTGTACCTACCTAGTTCAGGGGTCTCATGCTTCAACATACCCATGAGGCTCCCACATCTGGCCATCATGGTGCCAAATTAACATATTAAATATTGCATGATTATGCTTTCTGGCCACATATGTTGAAGGATGTTCAAAATTACTGTCAAGGTTGTTTAATCTGTCCACTGTTCCAACCCACTGCGCCAACACATAGAGCGCCATTGCAGAAAAGGGTATGCTAATGCCATGGTCAGATATACAAATCGATTTTATTGGTCCTGTAATTAGGTCATCCAGAGGTAACAGACACATATTAACCGTATGTTCACCAAATGGGGTAGAGTGCATCAGTGTACCTAATAATAGTGCTGAAACATGTGCAGCATTGCTCATTAACCACATGTTTTCCAGATTTGGTTTATCCCAGAGAATCAAATTTGATCGTCGGACCCACTTCACTAGCTAAGTAATGACCAAAATATAGAAAATACTAGGGGTGAAAAGGAAGCTCCATATTGCATATAGAGCTGCCTCTAGAGGTGGAATAGAGCGTTACAACCAGTCCATTATGAGAGTCCTCAAAAAGTTTGTGAGTGAAACAGGATTAAGACTGGGATGTAATATTACCTCTAGTCCTCATTAGGAGCAACACCAAGTAGTGCTACTAAAATGTCACCTTTTGAATTGATGACTGGTAGAAGAATGGTTCTATCTCAACATTTACTGTTTCGTACCTCAGACCAGAATTAAATAAATGCTGCTACTACACATCAGTATGTAGAAAACTTAAGACAGCATCTGCAATATGTTTTTGCATTTGCCCAAAATAACATAGAGAAGTCCGCAACTGCTGCTAAAACTTATTATAATCTGAAAACTTCCAAAAAGGAATATAAAATCAATGATATAATTTTGGAAGAGATCAGGTTAAGGAGAGGAATTTTAAAACTATAAAATGGTCAACTCATTCCTGATTGATGTTTAGTGCATCCTAGAAAAATGACTTAGAGAGCAAGTAGAAAAGAGAGTAGGTACCACAAATAAAAGGTTCCTAAAAGTTTAGGGACTTTTAGGAACCTCTTATTTGAGGTACCTACTCTCTTTTCTGCTTGCTCTAAAAGTAGAGGAAGTTCCTTCCATCATGGAAGGGTCCTTTTGTCATTACTGACAAAATATCCCCAGTTGCCTATAAAATAAGGATCCCTAAGAATTATAGTTTTATAGATAAATGGCTCCATATTAAACAGTTGCGGGCATGCCATCCTAGGTCCCAACTACAAATCATAGAAGGAGAATTAAATAATGTACCTCTACCACAGTAATGAAGTGTTGAAGATCAGGTAGAAATAAAGTATCTAGCTAAGTGGGTAAATAATTAAAGTCCTAAGATAATGAGTTTGAAGTATGAATTCCAGATACTCATTTCAGTTGTTCCTTCTTAGTAAGAATACAAGCTAATCCAGACCTGATGATGATGATGATGATGATGATGATGATGATGATGATGATGATGATGAAAATGATGCCACCATAGAAGGAAAAGACATCATGAACCCAGATTGAATGACTACCTTGTGATCCCAGATGAGGACGACGCTTTAATCCAGGGATCTACAGGAAAACAGCCCAGGTGACCGCAGGATCCCACCAGAAGACAGCAGTGATCCCACCACAATGACAGCAGTGATCCCACCAGAGACTACGCCAGGCTGAGTAGGATGACCAGGAAAGCCCAGATGACAGCAGTGAGTCCACCAGAGCTGACCAGGAGAATGACAGATGAGAGCGGAGGTCCTGCCAGTGACCAAACCCCAGGATGAAGGGGATACCACCCCTAAAGAGTCCACAGGACTGAAGATTTTGCCAATGCCACAATGTTTTACAGCATTCTGATAAGCCACAAGAGAAAAACAACATGCACCCAAAGGACACAATGATTATAAGAGTGCCTTGGAATTGCATGAAGATTTACTAAACTCAAAGGGGGTATTTATAGGAATACACTTCCTGCACCAAACACATGATGAAAAGTGCAACCATCAAGCCTGGAGGTGAACTGAAGTACTCAGCTTGACAGGCAATTATTTGACCCATACCTTGTATGATCTGTTGAAGTGACAATACTCAATAAAATGGTTTCTGAATTGTTGTTCTATGCAGATCCACCGATCTACAACCACAGGATGATTACACCTGATCCATCATCACTTATTTACTCTACAAATAATCAAATTATCTTGGGATGTGTTTATCTGCTACCGCATGCAAGCTACTGACCTTTTATTGTTTCAATTATTCTTCTACATCCTACTGCTGGCTTCACCATAAAATTTCAAAACCTATCTAGTATTTCAGCCAGAGATTCCTCTCCCCTGATGCTGCAGGGTGGCCAGGAATTGAAAAGGAATTGCTGACTGAAGGTACCAGATGACGAGTACACTTAGCCTGCACATTTGTTTTCATGGAACTAAAAGAACCTAAGCTCATCTGTTGCAACAACAACTGTATTTTTACCTGCACAAACTATCAAATGATTCAGGTCAATCCCTCAATATGCATCCTACATATAGAGAAATTGAAAAGGGGATATGTTGAGTCCTATGCACAGGGAAAATTATTTTATTTCTTATAACAGAAACAAAGATAGCACACAGGGTTTGGTCTCCTTGGGTAAAGTGTTTTCCAATATATGTTTTGGAAGCTTTGTGTATTTTAAAGGCCATTTAGATATTGCCAATGGTAATAAAATATAGTGATAGATATACATATCAGTATTCTATTATTTCCCCTTCATTCAACAAAAAGTAGTGCCATTGGTTTCCAACCAATAGGTTTATATTTTGTCCCTGCTGCGAAGGTGTCTCTGTGTTTTTTATTTAGACAATTTCACAGCTGTGACATATTAATCATAAAGGGAGAATCCTCAGTCCATTAGCCATAAGGGAAGTATGTTGGATTCTTTCCTAGACAGAGGACATTTGTGGTCTATTTTTTTTAGTTTTTAGGGGTAAGTATCTTGGAAGCAGTTTTTCTGTGTGTCCCTGCATTAAGAAGAATGCTTTCTTTTTCTGGATGTTTATTATTCGATTTTGATACTTTGGGGTCTCCCAGAGATAGATCTGATGCCTTCTTCATTGAACATCTAGCTTCCTAGGTTATTTTTCCAAAGGTAAGATTAGGTAGGATAGATCGTCTGTGTTTCTATTTGTTCCAGCTTGCCCCACCAAAAAATCTGGTTTGCGTATATAGTTCAGATGTTTAGTTGTCCTCCATGGCTTCTTTCTCTGTGGCAAGATTTTCTGTCTCAAGGTCTGTTCTTTTATCAGGATGTCAAGTTTCTAAACTTGATGGTTTGGAGATTGTACATTTAGTTTTTAGACAGAGAGGCTTCTTTTTTTTCTGATGTTGAGACTTTGCTTTAGACTTGTAAACCTATGACCAGGAAGGTTTTCCATAAGGTTTGAAATGCCTGTATTTTCTGGTGCATGGTTTGTTTTTCCTTTTTGAAATCCTAGGATTCTGCTTTTTGTTTTTTGACTTTCTATCGGCTAGATTTAGAGTTTTGTCGGTAAAGACCCGCGTAGCTAACGCTGCTTTTTTTCCCAACGCACCCTTCCAACAACGCTGGTATTTAGAGTTGTCTAAGGGGCTGCGTTAGGCTCAAAAAAGGGTGCGTTGAGCCTAATGTAGCTCCACATCAACCCTCAATACCAGCGTTGCTTACGGTAGCGGTAAGCTGGAAAAACATGCTCGTGCACGATATCCCCATAGGAAACAATGGTGCTGAGCTGTCTGAAAAAAAACCTAACACCTGCAAAAAAGCAGCGTTCAGCTCCTAACGCAGCCCCATTGTTTCCGATAGGGAAACACTTTCTAAGTCTGCAGCTAACACCCTAACATGAACCCCGAGTCTAAACACCCCTAACCTTTCACTTATTAACCCCTAATCTGCCGCCCCCGCTATCGCTGACCCCTGCATATTATTATTAACCCCTAATCTTCCGCTCCGGACACCGCCGCAACCTACATTATCCCTATGAACCCCTAATCTGCTGCTCCCTATATTATATTTATTAACCCCTAATCTGCCCCCCCAACGTCGCCGCTACCTTACCTACACTTATTAACCCCTAATCTGCCGACCGGACCTAGCTGCCACTATAATAAATGTATTAACCCCTAAACCACCGCACTGTCGCCTCGCAAACACTATAATAAATTGTATTAACCCCTAATCTGCCCTCTCTAACATCGCCGCCACCTACCTACAATTATTAACCCCTAATCTCCCGCCCGCACCATCGCTGCTACTATAATAAAGTTATTAACCCCTAAACATAACTCTAACCCTAACACCCCCCTAACATAAATATAATTTATATTAAACTAAATAATATTCCTAAAATTAACTAAATTATTCCTATTTAAAACTAAATACTTACCTATAAAATAAACCCTAATATAGCTACAATGTAACTAATAATTACATTGTAGCTATTTTAGGATTTATATTTATTTTACAGGCAACTCTGTATTTATTTTAACTAGGTACAAAAGCTATTAAATAGCTAATAACTGTTTAATAGCTACCTAGTTAAAATAAATACAAAATTACATGTAAAATAAATCCTAACCTAAGTTACAATTAAACCTAACACTACACTATCAATAAATTAATTCAATAAATTAGCTACAATTAAATACAATTAAAAAAACTATTCTATAATACAAAAAAAACAAACACTAAATTACAAAAAATAAAAAAGAATTACAAGCAGTTTAAACTAATTACACCTAATCTAAGCCCCCTAATAAAATAAAAAAGCCCCCCAAAATAAAAAATTCCCTACCCTATTCTAAAATACAAAAGTAATCAGCTCTTTTACCAGCCCTTAAAAGGGATTTTTGCGGGGCCTTGCCCCAAAGTAATCAGCTCTTTTGCCTGAAAATAAAAATACAATACCCCCCCCCAACATTACAACCCACCACCCACATACCCCTACTCTAACTCACCCAAACCCCCCTTAAAAAAACCTATCACTAACCCCCTGAAGATCTCCCTACCTTGAGTCGTCTTCACCCAGCCGATCAGCCAATAGAATGCGAGTTCAATACGATTGGCTGATTGGATCAGCCAATCGGATTGAACTTCAATCTGATTGGCTGATTGCATCAGCCAATCAGATTTTTTCTACCTTAATTCCCATTCGCTGATAGAATTCTATCAGCCAATCGGAATTGAAGGGACACCATTTTGGATGACGTCCCTTAAAGGAACCTTCATTCGTTGTTAGTCCGTCGAGGAAGAAGGATGTTCCACGTCGGCGGGATGAAGATGGATCCGGAAGAAAGAAGATAGAAGTTGCCGCTTGGAAGAAGACATCGCCCGGATGGAAGACCTCTTCTTTGCCACTTGGATCAAGACTTCTACCGGATGGAGGACATCTTCTTGCTCTTCTTGGATGAAGAATTCGGCTCGGCTGGGTGAAGACGACTCAAGATAGGGAGATCTTTAGGGGGTTAGTGATAGCTTTTTTTAAGCGGGGTTTGGGTGGGTTAGAGTAGGGGTATCTGGGTGGTGGGTTGTAATGTTGGGGGGGTATTGTATTTTTATTTTCAGGCAAAGGAGCTGATTACTTTGAGGCAAGGCCCCACAAAAAGCCCTTTTAAGGGCTGGTAAAAGAGCTGATTACTTTTGTATTTTAGAATAGGGTAGGGAATTTTTTATTTTGGGGGGCTTTTTTATTTTATTAGGGGGCTTAGATTAGGTGTAATTAGTTTAAACTGCTTGTAATTCTTTTTTATTTTTTGTAATTTAGTGTTTGGTTTTTTTGTATTATAGAATAGTTTATTTAATTGTATTTAATTGTAGCTAATTTATTGAATTAATTTATTGATAGTGTAGTCTTAGGTTTAATTGTAACTTAGGTTAGGATTTATTTTACATGTAATTTTGTATTTATTTTAACTAGGTAGCTATTAAATAGTACATCTAGGATTACGGCTATCCACGCCGAAACCGGTCAGATGTGTTTTTGCAGGTTTTATGTATAAGTCTTACTGACTTGAATAAAGGCTACGTTTTATTATCCTTTTTTTCACTGGAACTTTTATTCATCATTTGGATCCTACCTTCTATGTGCTGGGTTCTTTTTTTCTTGTTTCATTACATAAGGAAATCAGGGATTCCTTCCTTTCCTAGCACTACAGGATTGTTTGGGAGCTCAGGATGCCTGACACGTCACTACTTGCTTGGGAGGCATTGGACTGTTAGTGAGGAGCTGCGCAGAGTGAGTATATGAATAATTATTGTGACTCCAGCCAATTATGAACTGCTTACACCGGACTACACCCACACAAGAGAAGAGGCACTGAAATCATACGGTAACGTTTAACACAGCAATTTCTCATGCATTCTTTTGAATTATTGACAACATTGTGTTTAAGGCTGTGAATTACCTGCAGACTGTGCTTTTTGCTGACAGCTGACTTTGGATACGTCATGCAGCAATTTTAGCTGATACAGCCTGGATATTTAAAGCGGTATACACGCAATCATATAAGTCACTGAAGTGTGGCTATTATCACTTTCATGCATGTTGTGTCTTCATTGTGACTTGCAATATCATCCTTACTTCAGAGTTTTACCGTATTAGGACCAGTGTGCCATTATTATTGTGTGGGACATAACGGTTTTATTTTATTTTGGCTTGGTAGTTGAAATCCTGAATGAACAGTGTTTATTTCTTATACACTCCCTGCCAGTTGCACATGGTAACAGCTCCCCCTAGTCTTTCTGTTTCACTCTGTGAACTGTTTTTTCTTATTTTGCTATTAAATAGTTATTAACTATTTAATAGCTTTTGTACCTAGTTAAAATACAAAGTTGCCTGTAAAATAAAAATAAATCCTAAAATAGCTATAATGTCATTATTAATTATATTGTAGCTATATTAGGGTTTATTTTATAGGTAAGTATTTAGTTTTAAATAGGAATAATTTAGTTAATTTTAGGAATGTTATTTCGTTTAATATAAATTATATTTATGTTAGGGGGTGTTAGGGTTAGACTTCGGTTTAGGGGTTAATAAATGTATTATAGTAGCGGCGACGGTGCGGGCGGGAGATTAGGGGTTAATAATTGTAGGTAGGTGGCGGCGATGTTAGGGAGGGCAGATTAGGGGGTTAATAAAATTTCTTATAGTGTTTGCGAGGCGGGAGTGCGGCGGTTTTATGGTTAATACATTTATTATAGTGGCGGCGAGGTCCAGTCGGCAGATTAGGGTTTAATAAGTGGAGTTAGGTAGCGGCGACTTTGGTGGGGGCAGATTAGGGGTTAATAAATATAATATAGGGGTCGGCGATGTTAGGGGCAGCAGATTAGGGGTTCATAAGTATAACGTAGGTGGCAGCGATGTCCGGTCGGCAGATTAGGGGTTAAAAAATTTTATTAGAGTGGCGCCGATGTGGGGGGCCTCGGTTTAGGGGTACATAGGTAGTTTATGGGTGTTAGTGTACTTTAGAGCACAGTAGTTAAGAGATTTATATTCCGGTGTTAGCCCATAAAGCTCTTAACTACTGACTTTTTTTGGTGTTAGGAGTCTTGTCGGTAGGGGCTCTACCGCTCACTTCTCCCCTGACTCCAAATACCAGCGTTAGGCAGATCCCATTGAAAAGATAGGATACGCAATTGGCGTAAGGGGATCTGCGGTAGCCTGGAATCGCGGTAGGGAAGTGAGCGTTAGATCCTTTCCTGTCTGACTCTAAATACCAGCGGGCGGCCAAAAGCAGCGTTAGGACCCCTTAACGCTGCTTTTGATGGCTAACGCCATAACGTATGTTTTGTTCTGGTTTATTCAAGATCAAGCCATTTTTTTCCTCCTTGGAACCTTAATTTGGTTTTAAGGGTTTTTGCAAGCTCCTCTTTTGTTCATATATGCTTCTGCAATATTTTCTGCTATGAGAGTTTCTGAGTTGTTTGCTTTCTCGTGGGTTTCTTCTTATGTTGTTGTTGTTTTCCCCCCATCAAGATAAGACATTGTTGTGGACTAGTTTGTTTTTTGACTAAAGTGGGTAATAAAAGTTGGAAATGGTTCTTCCTTCTTTTTCTATGGAGAGGCTTCTACATATTTTGGATGTTGTCAGTCCTTTGTATATATTTTTCCTGAAGGTTATATAAGATATCAGATAGTCCTCTATTGTGTTTATTTTTTTCTGGTTCTTGAATAAACAAGTAAGCTATGGTTGTGTCTTTGGTTTCTTGGTTTAAGCTTTATTAAATTCATATGGTTTTTTGGAGGTGGGTCAATCTCCTAAATGGTTTTCTGCCCTTTTTTCCGGTCAGTTACTTCATTTTGGGTTTTTTAGAACCAAATTTGCTAGGCAGTTATCTAGTTTTTGTATACTTAGTATTGTGAAAAACAGAGTATCTATACCTCATTACTTGAGGACTTCACTGCTTGGGTATTTCCCAGGAGTAATGGATCGTGGACTCTCACCACCTGTCATTTTTTTACAACTTTCCAATTTACTTTTATCACCAATTTTGTTTTGATCTCTTTTTATTATTAGTTGAAAGCTAAACCTAGGTAGGCGCATATGCTAATTTCTTAGACCTTGAAGGCCGCCTCTTATTTCAATGCATTTTGACAGTTTTTCACCACTAGAGGGCGTTAGTTCATGTGTGTCATATAGATAACATTGTACCCATGCACGTGAAGTGACCTAGGAGTCAGCACTGATTTGCTAAAATGCAAGTCTGTCAAAAGAACTGAAATAAGGGGGCAGTTTGCAGAGCTTAGATACAAGGTAATCACTGAGATAAAAAGTATATTATTAAAACTGTGTTGCTTATGCAAAACTGGGGTATGGGTAATAAAGGGATTATCTATATTTTTAAACAACAAAAGTTCTGGTGTTTACTGTCCCTTTAAACAAACCATAATGTTGGCTGGCAATATTTCCCCTGCTCTACAACCCAAAGTAAGGGGTGTGTGACTGCCCTAAAGGAATGAGAATGTCTCCATTCCTGGAGCCGGTGACTAGCATCCAAATTGCTCTACTTGTCCCCCTCCTGTTTCACCCCCAGGCTAAACATTGTTATTGCACCCCATTGCCACCCCCAAAAGAGGACAAGGGACTCTTGCTGCCACTAAATACAAAGGGAAGCCAGGACAACAGGGATATTATCCATAAAGATATCAGCACCCCTGCCATCAGATACGGCATGAGAACTAAAGCAGTGAAGGCGGTAAGTTGCGCAGCGATGGGCAGCAAATATAAATATATATGTATATATTCATATACATGTATATTTACTGGTAACACACAGTCCCCATAGACCGCAACGTAAAAGCATTTTTCAGTGCCGTTTTTTTTTTCTTTTCTTTTTTTTTAAATCAGCTTTATTTGATATAAAGGTTGTTATGTTACAAATTCGGAGGCACAGCTCCCAAACTGCATACAAAGGCTGACTCATTTTCAAATATTTAACATTTTTAAAATGTAATAACAAACCAAAACAGTAAATATTCATCTTAATCATGTGTGTTGGAATGTTCAAATAAATCCTATTTTGACTGCAAATCTTGTCTGTGTTTTATTTGATCTCAGGTCTTTCCGTCGGTACAATTCCTATCTATTCATCTGTTATAATTTCCAAAGGTGATATGTTTATGTCTTGTGTTAATGTATTGATCCCATAGCACAACTATTTTGGCGTATATATCCATTTAGACATGTTTTACATAATGATACTCCTCCAATTCTAAAATCTCTGAAACTTTTTTCCTCCACATTAATATGTCAGGTGTCTCCCTACTCTTCCAATTTTTTGCTATTAGGAATTTTACACTATTTGTCATAGTGGAAATTGTGTTTCTGATATGTGTTCTATTTCTGTGATGATTTGCCTCCTTAAATCCTGAATAGAGGAGCACCACCACCATATGTGAGCCATGTCACTTCTTATGTGTCCACATCACCAACATTTATTTTCCGTTGTGTGAAACAAACAATGGAGTCTGCGGGGTGTGTAATATTACCTATGTAATATTTTGAGATTGAGTTCAGTAAAGTTAGAAGAGGCTGACATTTTCAGCGTATATTGAAAAATCTGTGAACAAGTCTTTGGTAATATGATAACCCCTAAGTCTCTTTCCCAATTTTCCATTTAGCATTGTACATGTCCTAGTTGGGTTTGAGTCAATAATTTCTACATTTTTGATATTGTGTGTCTTGGGGAGGGGTTTTGGTGCGTGATCTTGTCATGTTTTTAGCTAATGGGTTTCTCGCCTAAAAATAATGTGTTCTATAGTATGTAAACCAAAGGGTGAAACCGTGTAATCCTTGTTGTACTAGTTCTTGTTGTGATTTGATTTGTTCGTTGCCTATAAGGAGGTATGCAGGCAAGTCTACAAATGTTCCTGTTGTTGGTTGTTCTGTTATAAGATGAGTTAAGTCTATTTCTCCATTTTTGATCATCGAGGTTAAGGGAGAGGGTTTAGAAGATAAAGAGGGGAATTGTTTAAGAGCTATTTCCCTATTTCTGTCAAGGGTCTCTAATGTCATTGGATTGGTAGTTTTTATGATGCTATGTTTATTGTTAAATGATTAACCTATTTTGCTAATGCGTGAAATAGGGATACAATCTAATTCTATATGTACCCATTTTTTATGAGATGGTTGTGAATATAAGTCTAAAATCCTTCGTTGAAATATAGCGGTTTGGATTGCCTGTAAATTAGGCAAGGACTTCCTCTGGGCTTTTTCAAGATAGACAGCTGATCCTTGAACTCAAGTTCAAGGATCAGCTGTCTATCTTGAAAAAGCCCAGAGGAACGGGTGAAACACGTAGAAATAACAGCTGATTATCCTGTCAAAAGAACGAACCTCTTTCTGCTTAATTTCATAACTAGGTACCTAGCTGAACCGCGCGTGATACACGCTAAGTGTGGGACTTTTCTTTTGTGGAACAAAGCAGATATACACAAGTACACCACAAACGGTGAATATCGGGCTTCTGAGCCTTTTACAAGACAACAACCATGCTGGGAAGACAGACCTGCTACAGATGCAGGTAAATACCAGACACAGATTATCGGGCTTCTGAGCCTTTCACAAGACAACAACCGTGCTGGGAGGACAGACCTGCAACAGACGCAGGTAATACCAGACACAGATTTGACTACGGTAGTCACGGACACACGCCAAAGACACTAAAGGTAACAATTTGTTTTTTGAACAGTCAGCAGAGCGAATATTGTGCTGTAAGAACGGACCTGTTGGATATAGGTAAGATCAGCTCCTGACTTTTGAAATAGACAGTTTAAGTTACACAACAGAAAGCGGGGAAAGTGCCCTATTACTGTGGCTTTGTGAATTTGGTCATCTCTGGCTGATTAAAACAAGGACTTCCTTTATTATCATGGAATCGCTTTCAACATTACATATTGTCCATTAGAAAGGTATTTGAAGTCTTATCTATGCCTTTTTAATTATCCATATTGATACAATTTGAAGTATTGTTTATTCTGGAATAACCCCACGTTAATTTGAAACAAAATCTCCAATACGGACATTAAGGTGGCAATTTGGTAACATTTGGGGAGACGTCCCTATACTGCATTCAAGTGTAATTTCAAAGATTTTATTTATACATCACTTAATTCTATTGATTTTATGTCAGATTTATTAAAAAAATTTTATATGATTAACACATTGCTTCCAACCTTTATTTACAATTAAAATAATTTTATATACTATATTTAATAAATAGGTGTGGTGTTTTATCCAGCTTTTTTTAGCTCCATCCCGACCATCATTGATTTCTTTTATGCCCTTTCTCATAAGTTTGATGAGGAGGATACATCGGTAGCCTCTGAGGTTGAATCCTCAGATTCAGACAGTATAATTCATTCATCTGATGCAGAAGTTGTATCCTTCAGATTTAAGCTTGAACATCTTCATGTATTGTTAAAGGAGGTTTTAGCTACTTTGGATGACTCTGACTCGCCTGTCATTGTCAACCCTAAGAAATCCAAGTAAACTTAATAAATACTTTAATGTTCCTTCCTCTGTGGAAGCATTTCCTGTTGCAGACCGTGCAACAGAGATTATTGCACAGGAATGGGAGAAGCCAGGGATACCGTTTTCCCCGTCTCCTGTTTTAAAAAGATGTTTCCTGTCGCTGACTCCATTAAAGATTCATGGCGTATGGTGCCTAAAGTAGAAGAGGCCATTTCTACTCTGGCTAAGAGGACTACTATTCCTATAGAGGATAGCTGCTCTTTTAAGGATCCAATGGACAAAAAGCTGGAGGCTTATTTAAAGAAGACGTATGTTCATCAGGGTCTCCAATGGCAACCTGCAGTTTGTATTGCCTCTGTGTCTAGTGCGGCATCTTATTAGTACGATGCTTTGTCTGATTCTCTTCAAGTAGAGACTCCTTTAGAGGAGATTCAAGATAGGATTAAGGCTCTCAAACTAGCCAACTACTTTATTTCTGACGCTACCATGCAAGTTATTAAACTAGGATCCAAGATATCTGGCTTTGCTGTGCAAACCCATAGGGCGTTGTGGCTGAAATCATGGTCAGCAGATGTTACTTATAAGTCCAAGCTGTTAGTGCTTCCTTACAAGGGTAAAACCTTCTTTGGCCCAGGTTTGGCAGAAATAATCTCTGCCATTACTGGTAGAAAAGGGTCTTTTCTACCTCAAGACAAGAAGAATAGACTACAAAGGAAAGTCTTCCTCTCCCTCTTAGAACCAGGAACAGTCCTAATCTTCTTGGAAGCCCAATCAGTCCTGGAACAAAGGGATACAATCAAAGAAACCTGCAGCTGAGTCTAAGTCAGCATGATGGGTTTGCCCTGGTCTGGGATCGGATCAAGTGAGAGGCAGACTTTCTCTGTTCTATCAAGCTTTGGTACGAGATGTCTCAGATATTTGGGCTGTGGACATAGTGTGTCAGGGTTACAAAAAAAAATTCAAAACATTTCCTCCCAGGGGCAGGTTTCTTCTCTCAAGATTATCTGCAGCCCAGATAAAAAGAGAGGCATTCTTGAGTTGTGTTCAGGACCTTTCTTCCCTGTGTGTGATTGTTCCAGTTCCCATAAGGGAACAGGGTCTGGGATTTTACTCAAATCTGTTTATGGTTCCTAAAAAAGAGGGCACTTTTCATCCTATTCTAGACTTAAAGTGTCTAAACAAGTTTCTCAGGGTGCCATCCTTCAAAATGGAAACTATTTGGTCCATCCTTCCCTTGGTACAAGAGGGTCAGTTCATGATGACCATAGACCTGAAGGATGCATATCTTCATGTTCCCATCCACAGGGAGCATAACAAGTACCTGAGATTTGCTTTTCTAGATAAACACTTTGTTTGTGGGTCTTCTGTTTGGCCTTGCCACAGCTCCCAGAATTTTCTCAAAGGTTCTAGGGGCTCTTTTGGCAGTGGTCAGTAGTGATGTTGTGAATAGTTCGCCGGCGAATAGTTCCCGGCGAACATAGCATGTTCGTGTTCGCCGCGGCAGGCGAACATATGCGATGTTCGAACCGCCCCCTATTCGTCATCATTGAGTAAACTTTGTCCCTGTATCCCACAGTCTGCAGACACATTCCAGCCAATCAGCAGCAGACCCTCCCTCCCAGACCCTCCAAGCTCCTGGACAGCAGCCATTTTAGATTAATTTGGAAGCTGCATTGTTAGTGAGAGGAGGGACAGTGTAGCTGCTGGTGATTTAATAGGGAAATTGATAGCTAGGCTAGTGTATTCAGTGTCCACTACAGTCCTGAAGGACTCATCTGATCTCTGCTGTAAGGACAGCACCCCAAAAAGCCCTTTTTAGGACTAGAACATCATTTTATTTTATTTTTATTTTTATTTCCTGTGTAATCTAATTGCAGTTGCCTGCCTGCCAAGCCACTTGCCCAGTGCCACCACTCATATCTGGTGTAACAGTAGTGTAAATTTTAAAAAAAAAAAACTTTTTTGACTGTGAAACATCAGTCTGCTAGTGTAATCTAATTGCAGTTCCCTGCCTGCCAGCGTGTGTGCCAGGCCCACTTGCCCAGTGCCACCACTCATATCTGGTGTAACAGTAGTGTAAATAAAAAAAAAAAAAACTTTTTTGACTGTGAAACATCAGTCTGCTAGTGTAATCTAATTGCAGTTGCCTGCCTGCCTGCCAGCGTGTGTGCCAGGCCCACTTGCCCAGTACCACCACTCATATCTGGTGTAACAGTAGTGTAAATTAAAAAAAAAAAAAAAAAAAATTTCGACTGTGAAACATCAGTCTGCTAGTGTAATCTAATTGCATTTGCCTGCCTGCCAGCGTGTGTGCCAGGCTCACAGTGTATACTGTGCCCACTTGCCCAGTGCCCCCACTCATATCTGGTGCAACAGTAGTGTAAATTTAAAAAAAATACTTTTTTGACTGTGAACCATCAGTCTGCTTGTGTAATCTAATTGCAGTTGCCTGCCTGCCAGCGTGTGTGCCAGGCTCACAGCGTATAGTGTGCCCACTTGCCCAGTACCACCACTCATATCTGGTGTAACAGTAGTGTAAATTTAAAAACAAAAAACTTTTTGGACTGTGAAACATCAGTCTGCTTTTTTGTGTCAGGCTCACAGCGTATACTGTGCCCACTTGCCCAGTGCTACCACTCATATCTTGTTTAATAGTAGTGTAAGTGTACATTTAAAAACAAAAAAAACTTTTTGGACTGTGAAACATCAGTCTGATTTTTTGTGTCAGGCTCACAGCGTTTACTTTGCCCACTTGCCCAGTGCCACCACTCATATCTTGTTTAATAGTAGTGTAAGTGTACATTTAAAAAAATAAAAACTTTTTGGACTGTGAAACATCAGTCTGATTTTTTGTGTCAGGCTCACAGCATATACTGTGCCCACTAGCCCAGTGGCACCACTCATATCTTGTTTAATAGTAGTGTAAGTGTACATTTAAAAAAATTAAAACTTTTTGGACTGTGAAACATCAGTCTGCTTTTTTGTGTCAGGCTCACAGCTTATACTGGGCCCACTTGCCCAGTGCCACCACTCATATCTTGTTTAATAGTAGTGTAAGTGTACATTTACAAAAATAAAAACGTTTTGGACTGTGAAACATCAGTCTTCTTTTTTGAGTCAGGCTCACAGCGTATACTGGGCCCACTTGCCCAGTGCCACCACTCATATCTTGTTTAATAGTAGTGTAAGTGTACATTTAAAAAAATAAAAACTTTTTGGACTGTGAAACATCAGTCTGCTTTTTTGTGTCAGGCTCACAGCGCATACTGTGCCCACTTGCCTAGTGCCACCACTCATATCTTTTTTAATAGTAGTGTAAGTGTACATTTAAAAAAATAAAAACTTTTTGGACTGTGAAACATCAGTCTGCTTTTTTGTGTCAGGCTCACAGCATATAATGTGCCCACTTGCCCAGTGCCACCACTCATATCTTGTTTAATAGTAATGTAAGTGTACATTTAAAAAAAAATGACAGACAGAGGCAGGCCACTCTGCAGGTGCCGTCATGGTCGTGGTGCTGTGATTCCCTTTGGCCCTAGAATAATGCCCAGTGTTCAGAGGCCACGTCCCATGAACTCAAAAAGTTCTGAGGAAATAGTTGACTTTTTAACACAGGACACCCAATCTTCTATAGTTTCCGCTCCGAACCTTGATGCACCATCCTCGTCCAGCTTATCTTCAGGCATCTCTCAAGTTACCACTCGCCTGCCTGCCACCAACACTAGCACCACAGCCGCTTCACTTGATCTGTCAGAGGAGTTTTTTACACATCAGTTGGAAGAAATGAGTGATGCGCAACCATCATTGACAGAGGATGTAGATAACAGTGATATGTCTCAGACAGGCAGCATTACAGACATGGACATACGGTGTGATGATGATGATGTTGTACCCGCTGCTGCTTCCTTTGTTGATTTGTCAGATACAAGTGAAGGGGTTGATGATGACGATGCATCCGTGGATGTCACGTGGGTGCCCGCTAGAAGAGAAGAAGAACAGGGGGAAAGTTCAGATGGGGAGACAGAGAGGAGGAGGAGACGAGTTGGAAGCAGGGGGAGGTTGTCGCAAGGAGCTAGTGGCACAGTCAGACAGCATGCATCGGCACCCGGGGTCAGCCAGACAGCACGCCAATCAACGCATGCTGTTGCCACCACCAGAATGCCGTCATTGCAGAGCTCAGCAATGTGGAATTTTTTTTGTGTCTGCCTCTGACAACAGCGATGCCATTTGCAACCTGTGCCAATAGAAACTGAGTCGTGGGAAGTCCAACACCCACCTAGGTACAACTGCTTTGCGAAGGCACATGATCGCACATCACAAATGCCTATGGGATCAACACATGAGTAGAAGCAGCACACAAACTCAAAGCCGCCATCCTCCTCCTGGTCCAGCATCTTCAGCCACGTCAACCACTGCTGTCCTCCTTGCCCCCTCTCAACCATCCGCCACTCCGTCTCTCTTCCGGAGCAGTTCCTGCTCATCTGCCCACAGTCAGGTGTCTGTCAAGGACATGTTTGAGCATAAGAAGCCAATATCACAAAGTCACCCCCTTGCCCGGCGTCTGACAGCTGGCTTGTCTGAACTCTTAGCCCGCCAGCTTTTACCATACAAGCTGGTGGAGTCTGAGGCGTTCAAAAAAATTGTAGCTATTGGGACACCGCAGTGGAAGGTACCCGGCCGAAATTTCTTTGCACAAAAGGCAATCCCCAACCTGTACTCGATTGTGCGAAAGGAAGTAATGACATGTCTGGCACACAGTGTTGGGGCAAGGGTCCATATGACCACTGATAGCTGGTCTGCAAAGCATGGTCAGGGCAGGTATATCACCTACACTGCGCATTGGGTAAACCTGCTGACGGCTGCCAAGCATGGAATGCGTGGCTCTGCAGAGGAGGAGTTGGTGACACCGCCACGAATGCAGGCAGGCCTGCTGCCACCTACTCTACTCCTCCTACTCCATCCTCTTCCATAACCTCCTTGACTGAGTCCTCTTCTGCTGCTGCGTCTTGCTCCACATCAATGGCACCCCCCCAGCTCCGCAGGTACTATTCCACATCCCGGATACGGCAGTGTCACGCCGTCTTGGGTTTGACTTGCCTGAAAGCAGAGAGTCACACTGGACCAGCACTCCTGTCCGCCCTGAATGCACAGGTGGATCAGTGGCTGACTCCGCACCAACTGGAGATCGGCAAAGTGGTTTCTGACAACGGAAGTAATTTGGTGGCGGCATTGAAATTGGGCAAGTTGACACGTACCGTGCATGGCACATGTGTGTAATCTGATCGTACAACGATTTGTGCATAAGTACCCAGGCTTACAGGACGTCCTGAAGTAGGCCAGGAAGGTGTGTGGCCATTTGAGGCGTTCCTACACTGCCATGGCACACTTTTCCGATATCCAGCGGCGAAACAACATGCCAGTGAGGCTCTTGATTTGCGACAGCCCGACATGTTGGAATTCATCACTCCTAATGTTCGACCGCCTGCTCCAACAAGAAAAAGCCGTTAACGAGTATTTGTATGACCGGGGTGCTAGGACAGCCTCTGCGGAGCTGGGAATTTTTTTGCCACGTTACTGGATGCTCATGCGCAATGTCTGTAGGCTCATGCGTCCTGTTGAGGAGGTGACAAACCTAGTCAGTCGCACTGAAGGCACCATCAGCGACATCATACCATTTGTTTTCTTCCTGGAGCGTGCCCTGCGAAGAGTGCTGGATCAGGCCGTAGATGAGCGTGAAGAGGAAGAGTTGTGGTCACCATCACCACCAGAAACAGCCTTATCAGCATCGCTTGCTGGACCAGCGGCAACTCTGGAATAGGATTGTGAGGAAGAGGAGTCAGAGGAGGAATGTGGTTTTGAGGAGGAGGAGGAAGACCAACCACAACAGGCATCCCAGGTTGCTCGTTGTCACCTATCTGGTACCCGTAGTGTTGTACGTGGCTGGGGGGAAGAAGATACCTTCAGTGAGATCACTGAGGATGAGGAACGGGACATGAGTAGCTCGGCATCCAACCTTGTGCAAATTGGGTCTTTCATGCTGTCGTGCCTGTTGAGTGACCCTCGTATAAAAAAGCTGAAGGAGAACGACCTGTACTTTGTGTCCACGCTACTAGACCCCCGGTATAAGCATAAAGTGCCTAAAATGTTACCGAATTACCACAAGTCGGAAAGGATGCAGCAGTTCCAAAACAAATTAAAAAGTATGCTTTACACAGCGTATAAGGGTGATGTCACAGCACAACGGGAATCTAACAGGGGAAGAGGTGAAAGTAATCCTCCGACTCCCACGACCACGCCGGCAAGGACAGGACGCTTTACAGACGTGTTGTTGATGGAGGACATGCAGAGCTTTTTAACTCCTATGCATTGCCACAGCCCTTCGGGGTCCACCCTCAGAGAACGACTCGACCGACAGGTAGCAGACTACCTCGCCTTAACTGCAGATCTCGACACTCTGAGGAGCGATGAACCCCTTGACTACTGGGTGTGCAGGCTTGACCTGTGGGCTGAGCTATCCCAATTTGCGATAGAACTTCTGGCCTGCCCCGCTTCAAGTGTCCTGTCAGAAAGGACCTTCGGTGCAGCAGGAGGTAGTGTCACTGAGAAGAGAAGTTGCCTAGGTCAAAAAAGTCTAGATTACCTCACCTTTATTAAGATGAATGAGGAATGGATCTCAAAGGGACTGACATTGGGCGATACATTCGAGTAAAAAAGGCCTGATGAGATGAGCTGCCTTGGGCTAAAAATGGTCCACACGCTGCTGTATTTTATCTTCGAATGCCGGATGACTTGCGTGACTTATCTGCCACCAACTAGGGTTCAAGCCGCAATGTTTTAGGGCACTTTCTGCCTGGGAACAAACATCAATTTTTCTGGCCGCTGCTACAGCAGCGGCTGCAACAATACCTAATTTTTCAGGCATGTGTACATGCCAAATTTTTCTGGCCTCTGGTGCTGCACTGTGGCTTCAAAAACCAAACCAAAAAAAGGCACGTAACAGGGATTAAACTGATAGGAATAGTACTACTTAACACACCACTCATATCTGGTGGCACAGTAGATTGCAGCGCAGTGCCCCAAATTTGAAGTAGGAGGACCGACCAAGCATCTTTTTCCATCTCCCGGTTCCTAAAATCCATGCCATATACACGTCCCCTGATAGGGGACACAGCAGTGGAAGGTACCCGGACGAAATTTCAATGCACAAAAGGCAATCCCCAACCTGTACTCGATTGTGCAAAAGGAACTAACCTTACCATGGGTCGCAGACCGCACGTCTTGTAATTCTCTGTCTGGGAAATTATCTATCTATCAAATCTATCTATTTATCTATCTATCATATGTATCAACTGTATCTATTGCATCTATTGATCTATCTATCTATCTATCTATCTATCTATCTATCTATCTATCTAATCTATGTATGTATCTATCTATCTATCTATCTATCTATCAAATCTATCTATCTTGTGGCCGGACCGACCAAGCATCTTTTTCCATCTCCCAGTTCCTAAAATCCATGCCATATACACGTCCCCTGATAGGGGACACCGCAGTGGAAGGTACCCGGCCGATATTTCAATGCACAAAAGGCAATCCACAGCCTGTACTCAATTGTGCAAAAGGAAGTAACCTTACCATGGGTCACGGATGCACGTCTTGTAATTCTCTGTCTGGGAAATTATCTATCTATCAAATCTATCTATTTATCTATCAAATCTATCTATCGTATCTATCAAATGTATCTATTGCATCTATTGATCTATCTATCTAATCTATGTATGTATCTATCTATCTATCTATCAAATCTATCTATCTCGTGGCCGGACCGACCAAGCATCTTTTTCCATCTCCCGGTTCCTAAAATCCATGCCATATACACGTCCCCTGATAGGGGACACCGCAGTGGAAGGTACCCGGCCGAAATTTCAATGCACAAAAGGCAATCCCCAACCTGTACTCGATTGTGCAAAAGGAAGTAACCTTACCATGGGTCCCAGACCGCACGTCTTGTAATTCTCTGTCTGGGAAATTATCTATCTATCAAATCTATCTATTTATCAAATCTATCTATCTATCTATCTATCTATCTATCTATCTATCTATCTATCTATCTATCTATCGTATCTATCAAATATATCTATTGCATCTATTGATCTATCTATCTAATCTATGTATCTATCTATCTATCTATCTATCTATCAAATCTATCTATCTCGTGGCCGGACTGTTATCTGACATCCACTTGTGTTTCGTCCAAATGTCCGTCAGCCAAATGTCCGTCGGCCAAATGTCGGTTGGCTAAAAGTCCGGCCACGATTGCACGCGCAGTGCCCCAAATTTGAAGTAGGAGGACCGACCAAGCATCTTTTTCCATCTCCCAGTTCCTAAAATCCATGATAGGGGACGTAACAGGGATTAAACTGATAGGAATAGTACTACTTAACACATCTTATAATAACGCAGAGAGAGGCAACGCAGAGAGAGGAGTCTGAAGAAGAGGAGTCAGAGGAGGAAGGTGGCTTTGAAGAGGTGGAAGACCAAACACAGCAGGCGTCCCAGGGGGCTTGTTGTCACCTTTCGGGGACCCTTGGTGTTGTACGTGGCTGGGTGGAGGAAGAGACCTTCAATGACATCAGTGAGGACAAGGAACGGGACATGGCTAGCTTGGTATCCAACCTTGTGCAAATGGGGAGTTTGCGGTTGTGCAAATGGACTGTTTGCGGTTGTTTGTCATGCGTTAAACGGGGAGTTTGGTCTGTCACTGTGAACCCTTACACTACCTGATCGATACTACATCATACCTGATGTTTTAAAGCACGTTATTCCAAACAATTTAGGAATGTTAGGTGATTTCTGCCCTTTATGGATTAAAACCAGACTCTGCATCAACTATGTAATTTTCCGTGGCAGTTTTGCCATGGATCCCCCTCCGGCATGCCACAGTCCAGGTGTTAATACCCTTGAAACAACTTTTCCATCACTATTGTGGCCAGAAAGAGTCCCTGTGGGTTTTAAAGTTCGCTTGCCTATTGAAGTCAATGGCGGTTCGCCTGTTCGCGAACATTTGCGGACATTCGCGTTCGCCGTTCGTGAACGGAAAATTTTAAGTTTGTGACATCACTAGTGGTCAGGGCTTGGGGAATTGCAGTGGCGCACTACCTGGACGACATATTGGTTCAGGCGCCATCTTTTCAACAAGCAAGCTCTCATACAGATATCTTGTTGTCTTTTCTATGTTCCAACGGATGGAGAGTGAATCTGGAAAAGAGTTCCCTTGTTCCAGCTAGAAGGGTGGTTTTCTTAGGGAACATAATAGATTCCCTATCTATGAAAATTGTTCTGATAGAGGTCAGAAAATCCAAAATTCTCTCCTCTTGCCTCTATCTGCAGTCTATTGTTCGGCCATCAGTGGTTCAGTGTATGAAGGTAATTGGTCTGATGGTTGCTTCCATGGACCTCATTCCCTTTGCTCGATTCTATTTGGGAGCGTTGCAGCTATGCATGCTCAGACAATGGAATGGGCACCATTTGGATCTGTCTCAGAGGATAGATCAAGATCAGTCAACAAGGGACTCTCTTCCGTAGTGGTTTTCTCAGGAGCATCTGTCTTGGGGCACATGCTTTCAGAGACCTTCCTGGGTGATTGTAACCATGGACGACAGCCTGTGGGACTGGGGAGCAGTCTGGGGCTCATTAAAGGCTCAGGGACTATGGACTTGGGAGGAGTCTGGTCTTTCCATAAATATCTTGGAGTTGAAAGCAATTTACAATGCTCTGATAGCTTGGCCTCAGTTGTCCTTAGTCCGGTTTATCAGGTTCCAGTGGGACAATATCACTTCAGTTGCTTACATCAACCACCAGGGAGGAACTCGGAGTTCCTTAGCCATGGAGGAGGTGGCTTGGATTATTCAGTGGGTGGAAGATCACAATTGCTGTCTTTCTGCCATCCACATTCCAGGTGTGGACAACTGGGATGCGGACTTCCTGAGAAGACAGACTTTTCATCCCGGGAAGTGGACACTCGATCTGGAGGTGTTCAGGTTAACCCTCAAATGGGGGATGCTGGAGTTGGATCTGATGGCGTCTCGACAGAACGCCAAGCTCCCAAGGTACGGTTCAAAGTCGAGAGATCCGCAGGCCATCCTGATAGATGCTCTTGTGATTCCTTGGCATTTTAGTCTGGCATACTTGTTTCCTCCGTTTGCTCTCCTTCCACAGTCATTGCTCGTATCAAATAGGAGAGAGCGTCTGTAATCTTAAAAGCTCCTGCGTGGCCTTGCAGGATCTTGTATGCAGACTTCTTAGTGAAGATGTCATCTCTTCCACCTTGGAAGCTGCCTCCGAGGAAGGACCTTCTAATTCAGGGTGCATTCCTTCATCCAAATCTCATTTCTCTGAAGCTGACTGCTTGGAGATTGAACACTTAGTTTTGTCTAAGTGTGGTTTTTCTGAGTCGGTCATTGAGACCATGATTCAGGCTCGCAAGCCTGTTACTAGAAAAATTTACCTTAAGGTATGGCGTAAATACCTTTTATTGGTGCAAATCTAAGGTCTACTCTTGGAGTTAGGGTCAGGGGGCGCGATCCGATATACTGCGTAGTTTGCGGCGCAAGCATGGGAACACGCGTCGCCCGCAGTTTCAGCTTGCATCTCGAGCTATCACATATACGTCACCGTCAGATGCTAACGTGCCGTAAGTTGGATAAACCAGCGATGTCCAGAAATTTGAGCAAGTACAAATTTCTGGCATCGCCAGTGACTTACGGCACATTAGAAACTGCCGGCGCCTACAAAACCTGACTAAAGTATGAAATCACCAGCACTGTCTTACATGCCTCCCTAACATAGCCCGACAAGTCTAACACGCCTCCCTAACATAGCCCGACACGTCTAACCCTCTATCCGCTATCCCCCCTCACTATCCTAACAATAAAATATGTATTAACCCCTAAACCGCCGCTCCCGGACCCCGCCACCAGCTATATTAAATCTATAACCCCCTAAAGTGAGCCCCTACCCCGCCGTCATCTACCTTACCTACCCCCTAAAGTGAGCCTCTACCCCGCCGCCATCTATTTTAAAATTATTAACCCCTAATTTAATCCCCCTACCCCGCCGCCATCTATATTAAATTATTTAACCCCTAAAATACTAAACTATCCCTACCACTAAACCTAAGTCTAACCCTACAAATAGCCCTGAAAAGGGCTTTTTGCGTGGCATTGCCCCAAAGTAACAGCTCTTTTGCCAGCCCTTAAAAGGGCTTTTTGCGGGGCATGCCCCAAAGAATTCAGCTCTTTTACCAACCCTTAAAAGGGCTTTTGGCGGGGCTTTGTCACAAAGTAAACTGCTCTTTTGCCTACAATCTACATCCCCTACACCGCGGCCACCTATAATAAATGTATTAACCCCTAATCTTAATTATATTAGGGTTAATATAGTTAATATAGTTATTATATTATTATATTATATATATATTAAGTATAATAACCCTATCTAACTCTAACATCCCTAAATAAACTCTTATTAAGATAAAGCTAATATTAATATTATTAATTAAAATATTCCTATTTAAATCTAAATACTTACCTATAAAATAAACCCTAAGATAGCTACATTATAATTAATAATTACATTGTAGCTATGTTAGGGTTTATATTTATTTTACAGGTAAATTGTTAATTATTTTAACTAGGTATAATAGCTATTAAAAAGTTATTAACTATTTAATAGGTACCTAGTTAAAATAATTACCCAATTACCTGTAAAATAAATCCTAACCTAAGTTACAAATACACCTACACTATCAATAAATTAAATAAACTACAAATATCTATCTAAAAATACAATTAAATAAACTAAACTAAATTACAAAAACAAACAAACACTAAATTACAAAAAATAAAAAAAAGATTACAAGATTTTTAAGCTAATTACACCTATTCTAAGCCCCCTAATAAAATAATAAAGCCCCCCAAAATGAAAAAAATTTCCCTACCCTATTCTAAATTAAAAAAAGTTCAAAGCTCTTTTACCTTACCAGCCCTTAAAAGGGCCTTTTGTGGGGGCATGCCCCAAAGAAAACTGCTCTTTTGCCTGAAAAAAAAAAACACAATACCACCCCCCAACATTACAACCCACCACCCACATACCCCTAATCTAACCCAAACCCCCCTTAAATAAACCTAACACTACCCCCATGAAGATCTCCCTACCTTGTCTTCACCACACCGGGCCAAACTCCTCATCCGATCCGGGCGATGTCTTTATCCAAGCGGCAGCAAAGTCTTCTTCCATCCAGCAGCATCTTCCATCAAGCGGCATCTTCAATCTTCTTTCTTCGCTCCACGGACGCGGAGCATCCATCCTGGCCGACGACTGAACGACGAATGAGGTACCTTTAAATGACGTCATCCAAGATGGCGTCCGTCGAATTCTGATTGGCTGATAGGATTCTATCAGCCAATCGGAATTAAGGTAGAAAAATCTGATTGGCTGATTGAATCAGCCAATCAGATTCAAATTCAATCCGATTGGCTGAACCAATCAGCCAATCAGATTGAGCTTGCATTCTATTGGCTGTTCCGATCAGAATGTTGGTCTCTGGAAAGCGTAAGGGTCAGAAAGCTACTGCTACTTCTCTTTCTCTCTGCTTGAGAAGTATAATTCGTTTTGCTTATGAGACTGTTGGTCAGCAGCCTCCTGAGAGAATTACGGCTCATTCCACTAGGGCTGTTTCCTCTTCTTGGGCTTTTTAAAATTAAGCTTCTGTGGAACAAATTTACAAGGCTGCAACTTGGTCCTCTCTGCATACTTTTTCCAAATTTTCCAAATTTGATACTTTTGCCTCGGCTGAGGCTTCTTTTGGAAGAAAGGTTTTTTAAGCGGTGGTGCCTTCTGTTTAGGTCTGCCTGTCTTGTTTTTCCCTCCCTAGTCATCTGTGTCCTCTAGCTTGGGTATTGATTCCCAACAGTAATTGATGATGTCGTGGACTCACCATATCTTAGGAAAGAAAACAACATTTATACTTACCTGATAAATTTCTTTCTTTCCAAATATGGTGAGTCCTCAACCCCTCCCTTAAATTTAAAACAGTTATTTTTTAATGAACCTCACGCACCTTTAGACTTTTGTGTTATTCCTTTTTTACATTTTCCTTTGCTCGAATGACTGAGGAGTATGCGTAGGGGAGTAACACTTAAAAGCTTTGCTGTGGTGCTCTTTGCCTCCTCTTGCTGGCCAGGAGTGATATCCCAACAGTAATTGATGACGTCGTGGACTCATATCAGGTAAGCATAAATTTAGTTTTTCGTATTGTGGATTTAGGTGAGTGAGTGTGTAGTAGAGCAGTCTAATTCTGGTTGTAATGCTAAGTTTAGGTCTCCTCCCATTAATAATGTGTCATTTAAAGATTCAAAAACTATATAATTTTTTTTTTTAAGAAATAAATGTTATTTTAGGGATGGGGCATATAAAGACAATATTGTTACTGGGCGTCCATGTAATAAACCTGTAACCATTATATATATATATATATATATATATATATATATATATATATATATATATATATTATCTCTAATGACTTTGATTTCTTGAAAGGGGATACCAGATTTTATAAGAATTCTCACCCCTTGGGTATTCATTTTGGGGTTGGAGGCAAAATAGCATGTACCAAATTTGTAGTTAAAAGGTTTTGGGTTCCTCCCCTTCAAAAAATGGGTCTCCTGTAAGAGGATAATATCTCCTGCTAAACATTTAAAATCAGGTAAGGCAATATTTTGTTTTTTGGGGGAGTTTAACCATTTGGAATTAACTGTAAGAATATGCATTATGTGTTTAGGTTTGCGGGGTGTCATTATACCAATGGTGGGTAGAGGAAATTATCTTGGAGTTTTTAAGACCTGAGATCCTAACTTTAATGTGTAGTGACCCTACAGTACTTATAAAACATAAATCGTCTGAGACATTCCAGTATTCAGTTGTGGTGTTGTACAACATAAGACAATAACAATAATAACAGTAACAGTAGTATAACACATAACTAATTAACAAATGCCAGTACGTGAGCGCGATTGGGATACCGCAGTCACGTAGGTGCATTTTGGAGGAGAAAAATAACTCCTTCCATCATTTAATAAACAGAATAAATATTTAAAATTAACTCTATATGCCGAAAACTAAACATTGATAACTTTGGTATCATAACGTAACCTCTTATGGTATATTATTAATTTTATAAGTCTTGGAAGCAGTACTATATGATAAAATCTATGACTTATCACTAAGACTTCTTTATATATTGAAAGAGAAAAGCTAAAACAAAAATCTCTCTCTAAATTAGCTAAATATTCATATCTCGTTGAATGCAGTTTTGAAAAGATATAACATTTATTGGTATACGATGGGTATAATTAAGTCACATATTAGATCGCTCTTATGATCTATATCTAATATCTGTCCTCAGAATTTAGACAATTACCGTTTGTAAATACTTATCCTTCTGGTGTCTTAGTTTGTGAATAATGTGTTGGAATCGATCTTTTTCAGGTTTTTGGTGGGGCATAGTCTTTAGTTGAGTGTTGGTCCTTCTTTCGATGCACTGTGCTCCAATGAGAACATTGTTTTTTTTGGTGGGTATGTCTTTGACAATGGTTGTGAGGTGGTGGTCTCTTTTTCCTCTGTTGTATTTGGAGCTGAAATGTGAATGTTCAGGTTCCTTGAGATCAAGGCTAAATCAGAAGGGTCTTTGTATACATATTATTGTTTTGCTGATTGTGTAATTATGACACTAAAGGGGAATCCCCATCTGTACTTGATTTTGGTATCTTCCAATACGGAGGTAAGGAATCTTGCAGCTTTTCTTTTCTCTATTGTGGCCGGGCAGAGATCCTGGTATATCTGGAGTTCCTGTTCTTGATATTTAATCGTTCTTGAAGTTCTGTCCGGTGTCCATACTCGTTCTCTGTCTCTATAGTGAAGATATTTAACTATGACATCTCTCGGAGGCGTGGATGTTTGGGGCTTAGGCCTTAAGGCTCTGTGGGCTCTTTCTATAGAGATTTCAGATATTTGGGTGGTTTCTGTTATAGTATTAAACAATTCTATAAGGTATGTGACTAGTTTTGTTGGGTCTATTTCTTCTGAAATACCTCGGATTCTCAGATTATTGCGTCTTCCTCGATTCTCAAAGTCTTCTACTTTATCCTGTAGAGATTGCAGTGAGGCAGCATGTTGTGCTAAACAGCTATCATCTGAATGTACCATTGTAGTGAGAGTGTCTTGACTTTCCTCTAATTCCTCTATTCTAGAACCAAGGTTGTTAATATCTCTTCTAATTACTGCAAGTTCTGACTTTATAAAGGATTTCAGATCAGCTATATCTGACTTGGATGACAAATGTTGTATTGACTCATTCATTTGTAATAAATGCTCTTGTTGTGAGTGTTATAGGTTGGTTTGTCTGTTGTAGCTCCGATGCCGTATCTTTTTTTGTAGGTGATGAGTTCCTCATCTCTTTTTCAGTATGTTCTTGTGCAGAAAAGGATGCATTTAGAGTTCTTGCTTGAGTTAGGGTTTTATTGTTTTTCTCTCCCTTAGTAAGCACTTTAGAAAACATTTTATAAAATTATATGTAACTCTTATTATCAAATGTATGTTTGGCATTTATAGTTCTTTTTGAGTGCTAATTTACACGTTATGAGATCTGTTTCTCACTTTGGTGCGTTAATATCAGGGTCTTATATATGTTTGGTGTTCACATAACAGATGACCGAGATAATAATAATCTTTATATAGTTGTTGCAGACATTTTTAATTTATTTTAATATAGCTGTGTTTTTCATGTGCCTGTCTATTTCATGGTCAGTACTCACTATCTCTTGCGAGGCTCTGTTTGGTCTAGGCGACATATGAGGCCTTGGTGTGGCATATTATAGATAGCTGTCGGAACTCCGCTGCCATATATGTACAAGCGATCACGTGTAAATTGTCAAGTAACACTTGGTTTTGGTGGATAACTCTTTGACTATCGTATGGAACTTGAAGTAGATCGGCAGCTGTATATCCGCTTCTATTATGACTGCAACATTTTAGGTGTGCCACACTTTATGATTGCGGCTTGTGCTCATTCAGCGGGCTCATATCTCCTAAGAGTGGCTGTAAAATCATCCGTCTCCAGGTTTTGTCAGTTCCTGAGGTGTTAGGAGCGGTCATCTAACATAGATGGCTAATTCAGCATGTTTTAGATGTTACGATGGAAAGATGTTTGATCGGAGCTAGCGATCTAGGCATCCATGTTCCTGAATGGTCGGCTCCGACCCCCAAACCCACCAACTTTCAGCCCTCATAGCAGCTTCTTGCAGTTATTTTATTAAAAAATAAAAATGCTACAATTTTTTTTTAATAAACTACACACCACTTTATTTTGGGGCCAATGCAGGAAAATTTATAAAATTAACCAGAGATCTGATCTCTGGTTAATTTTATGAGCCACTTGTAATGGCTGGTTATTTATCGCCCAATAAATTAGTGATCCACTTGTAATCTAGACCAAAATATTTATGTTTTGGGGGGAATTGAAGTTTTAACCCCTTCAGGACGGTTGCAATTAATGATCATAACAAAGTTCTGAAATAAAACATTAAGAGGAAACAGGAAGTGGTGATCGTTACTGCTATCATGTTATTCCAATGCTGGGATTGGATCCTAGGGGACATGCCTAGCATTGTCAGATGTTTCATTTAATGAAAGCAGAAAGTTTGGACGTTCCATGCCGTACTAAGGGAGTTGAAACTCAGCGCTGTTAGGTGGGGTATGGAACGTCCTATGGTGTGAAGGGGTTAAGATTTTATATTTTGCTCTGTTTAGCCAAATAAAAATGAATTTGTGCTTAAAATATATAATTTACTGGTAAGTAAACATCATTTCAGATTGAACTATGATATCTATAGTAACAACATAAAATTGGCATAGAACCTATAATATGTATATACACAGTGCTCTACCAACTGCCTTATTTGCAAATTAGTAATTTATATTTTAGCTTTTCATTTTATAAGGACATCACATGATGTAAAGGATTCTTGAGTTTTTTGGCACAGGTAAAATGTGTTTAGAAACAAATGTATTAATTGACAGTAACCCCAATAATTTGCTTTACAATTAAACAGTGCACAAAAAATGTTAATGCTCAGTTTAACGTGCTTTTGGCTTATTTACACGATAAAGAAATATTATTTTAGAGTCAGCTATGCCGGTTCTTATTCTTGTGTGGTCAATCAGTGTGGTTTGGTCAGTATCAAAACCTATAATCTCAAAAGTGAACTAAAACAATCAGATTAAATTACTAAAATCAAAACAAAAATGTAACAGAATATATTGTCAAATTCAATCTTAAAAATGTTTTAAAATATTTTGATCTGAACATGTAAACTAAATCAATTCAAAAAGTTATACAGATCTAGGATAGGAACCTGTATCTGCACATGTACAATGATCTATATTTGGATGGGGTTTTTTATGTGCATTTGCATTTGTATTTTCAGCATTTTGGATCTTCAACTTCATATTTCTTTAAGATAAGAAAAAGGTTAAAGCTCCCCATGAGTCTTCATGTAAATTTCATGTTGCTATTTGTACTTGTTAACATCTCAAAAAAAGCACTGAACCAGTTTTAGTTTTCGAGGTCAAATTAATGCAAATGTTTGAGCCATTCCAAATTTTTAAGCACCCGAAAAACAGCATTTAACATACAATACTCAAACTTAAATGAAAGGATGAATTATCATTTGAAGGTCTGTGTTTTTATTTAATTAAAACCCACCTAGTGCCTATCTGTGTTTGCTATTTTCCTCTTAGTATGTCCACTCTGGATGTTATCTCTATTGAGGTGACAATTGTAATCTACCTGGGACTGTATATAGGGTTGCTAACCTTCCTCCAAAAAGGAATGGACAACCTGTAGTTGGTTTGGCACAGTTAGTACGTGAGGTCACACAATGGCCGGTCTCAAAATCTCTACTTTAAGCCCCACCCTTGAAAGGACATATACAGTTTTCCTAATGGAGCACTGATTTTGTCCCTATGTCTGCCAGTAATGCAAATCAATGATTTTCCACTTTTGACTGCCAGTAACATACAGCAGTAATTTGAACTCCTTTGACCTCTAGTTGCAAATTCAGGGCAGTGTTTTTACACTCCCATGGTTACCAGTAAGAGCAGAACAATATTTTTACCCCATTGGCTACACAGAACATGCTGACAGAGGTGGCCCTAGCTTCAGGTCAGATAGGTGATCACCTAAGGCCTCACACATGAGGGGACCTCACGCAGGGGCAGAGAGAAATATGTGTGCTGTTATTTATTTATATGTTCTTGCAACAGTCCTGACAGTACAAACTGATACAATCTGCACCTGCCACATGTGTTGTAATTATCAATATAGCACACCGCTGTGCAGGAGAGGTGACAACAGCTGCACACTGTGTGCTTCATTTCTGTAGCATGCTGTGTCTCCTCCCGTGTCTGTGTGACACTCTGCAGCCTCAACCCCCTCACCCTGTGGCAGTGTGCTTCTCCTCCAGCCTCCTCCCTCTTCCTCTTCTAAAGTGAAATATGACTACATCAGGGGCCTTCTGTTTTTTTTAACTTGCTCACTTACTGTGATACATATACTTAGTTTAATATATTGTAAATATTTAATTTTACTTATTGGAACTCTGCGACTATAAAGCCACAAAAAGGGAGGAAACAAGGGAGGGGGGAATTAACCTTTAGGAGTAAAATATGTCATGCTAAAATTGAGCACCATACAGCAATATTTTATGGTGCATTAGCCAAATCAGCATATGATTATTTACCTCCAGATACCCTTTAAAACTAACATGTTCCTACATTAACATGGTTTAATTTGTATCAATTATTAAGAAACTATTTTTAATTTATCTCCAAACAGTGCAGAATTTTTTATCTCTCTGGGCAGCAGAAACGATAATATTCTGTCCATATTCGGCATCAGAACTAGACTCCCATAGGAACCTATGGAAGCGCACTCTCGTGCAAGGTGCAAGGTCACGTTCTCATTGTTGTGAACTTTTAATACCAGCGCAAATTAGCGTGCGCTAGTATTACACAGTGGAGCGCAAATATCACTTTCATGAAAGCGATATTTAGCTCTCCACTTGTAATCTGGCCCATTGTTGTTTATATATTTGACAAAATCTCTAGCTTCACTTTCAGTTCCCCTTTACACTATCAGAATGTCGTTAATATATCCATAATTTTTTAAGAGTTTATCCTTGAAAGGATTATTAATCCACACATAAATATTTTCAATGTGACCCATATAAATCTTGGCATATGAAGGGTCCATGGCAGTTCCCATGGCAGTTCCCCTAACTTGCCCATAAAATGTTCTTTTAAATTGAAAGTAATTATACAACCCCAATTCTGAAAAAGTTGGGACAGTATGGAAAATGCAAACAAATATATAAATTCAATTCACCCTGTACTATATTGAAAACTATATTAACACATTATTTGATGCTTTACTTTGTGAATTTAATGTATTTTTGAAAATATGCACTCTTTTCAAATCTGATGACTGCAACACGTTCCCAAAAAGTTGGGACGGGGCAATTTAGGACTAATAGCGATGTGACAAGTTGAAATCAGAAGGTGATGTGAAACAGGTGAGGCAATCGTGTAATCATAGTATATAAGGAGCCTCCAAAAAAGGCCTAGTCCTTCAAGAGCAAGGATGGGTCGAGACTCGCCAAACTGCCAACAGATGCGTCAGCAAATAATCCAACACTTTGAGAGCAACATTCCCAAAAGAAAAATCGGTAGGATTTTGGGTATTTCCCCTTCTGCAGTGCACAATATAATTAAAAGATTTGAGGAATCCAGTCAAATCTCAGTGAGTAAAGGGCAAGGCTGAAAACCACTTCTGAATGCGTGTGATCTCTGATCCCTCAGATGTCACTGTCTCAAAAACCGCCATGAGTCTGTAATGGATATCCTGACATGGGCATGGAAATACTTTGGTAAACTTTTGTCAGTCAGCACCATTCGCCGCTGCATCCACAGATGCAAGTTAAGGCTTTACTATGCAAAGCAGAAGCCATACATCAACACTGTCCAGAAGCACCACCGACTTCTCTGGGCTCGGTATCATCTGAGATGGATAGTAGCACAGTGGAATTGTGTTTTGCTGTCTGATGAGTTAACATTTCAAATAGTTTTTGAAAAAAATAGCCGTCATGTTCTCTGGGCCAAAGAGGAAAAGGACCATCCAAGCTGTTAACAGGGTCAGGTCCAAAAGCCAGCGTCTGTCAAAGTATGGGGGTTTATCAGTGCCTATGGTATGGGTAACTTGCACATCTGTGAGGGCACATTAATGCAGAAAGATATGTATACATTTTGAAGCAACATATCCTTCCATCCAGATATCATCTTTTCCAGGGATGTCCCTGTATTATCCAGCAGGACAACGCCAAACCACATTATGCCCAGATTAAAAACGAATGGTTGCATAAGTAGAGAGTGCAGGTGCTAGCATGGCCTGCCTGCAGTCCTGACCTCTCTCCGATTGAGAATTTTTGGTGTATTAAGAAGTGTAAAATAAGGCAACGATGGCCCCATACAGTTGAGCAGCTGAAGACATGCATAATGGATGAATGGGGGAAAATTCTGCTTACTAAACTTAACCAACTGGTTTCTTCAGTGCCCAAACACTTAATAAATGTTATTACAAAAAAAGGTGATGTTACACAGTGATAAACAGTTGACTGTCCCAACTATTTTGGAGTGTGTTGCTGTCATCAGATTTGAAATGAGTGTATATTTTCAAAAATATATTAAATTCACAAAGCAGAAAATCAAATAATGTGTTTTCAATATAGTACAGGGTGAATTGAATTTTCAAATGCCTTTTTGTTTGTTTTTTTTGCATTTCCCATACTGTCCCAACTTTTTCGGAATTAAAAATTGTACATGTACATCTGGCATATCCCACCCTCTACACATCTGTTCAAATGCTGCTATTCCCAAGTCATGTAAGATGCTAGTGTAGAGGGCAGATACATCACATGTAATCCATAAGAATTCTGGTTCCCATTGGAAACCCTCTAATTTAACTATTACATCTGTGGTGTCTTTGATGTAGGATTTAATGGAATTTAGAAAATTTGCAGGCCCCATCAAAATTGAAACCCTTTAAACAAAAGAATATGAACACTATATCCGATTGGTTAACATTATAAACAGGAACCTATAGATGTGGAAGACAAGGGTGTAGTATGTGTGGACAAATTGCTAAAGGAGATACAGTATATAAATTAAATAAGTCCAAACAATTCCCTGTAAAATTTAGTGGAACACGCACTGCCACTTATGTTGTTTACCAATTGATTTGTAAGTGATAGAAGATTTATATTGGCCATACCAAAAGAAAGATCGTATGGTAGATGATGGTATGAACACATAGAAGGTATTAAGAGGTATATGAGAAACATACGGCTAGATTACGAGTTTTTGTCGGTAATGGTGTGCGGTGCTAACGCACAGTTTTTCCTTACAGCTCACCGACAGTAACGCTGGTATTACTGGTTTTTGGAAACCTGGCGTTAGAAGCAAAAAAGTGAGCGCAGAATTTAGCTCCACATCTCACCTTAATACCAGCGCTGCTTACGGTAGCGGTAAGCTGGCAAAACGTGCTTGTGCACGATTTCCCCATAGGAATCAATGGGCCTGATTTGGCTGAAAAAAAGTCTAACACCTGCAAAAAAGCAGCGTTCAGCTCCTAACGCAGCACCATTGTTTCCTACGGGGAAATAAAAGTTATGTCTACACCTAACACCCTAACATGAACCCCGATTCTAAACACCCCTAATCTTACACTTATTAACCCCTAATCTGCTGCCCCCGACATCGCCGCAACCTACATTATATTATTAACCTCTAATCTGCCGCTCCGGTTCCCCACCTACATTATACTTATGAACCCCTAATCTGTCGCTCCCAACATCGCCGACACCAACATTATAGTTATTAACCCCTACTCTGACGCCCCCAATGTCGTCGCAAACTACCTACAATTATTAACCCCTAATCTGCTACCCCCAACGTCGCCGCCACTATAATAAAGTTATTAACTCCTAAACCTAAGTCTAACCCTAACTCTAACCCCCTAACTTTAATATAATTTAAATACATCTAAATAAAAATACTATTATTAAATAAATTATTCATATTTAAAACTAAATACTTACCTATAAAATAAACCATAAGATAGCTACATCTTCGGATGTCTTGAAGATGGACCCGCTCCGCTCCGGATGGATGAAGATAGAAGATGCCGCCTGGATGAAGACTTCTGCCCGTCTGGAGGACCTCTTCTGCCTGGATAGGATGAAGACTTTGGACCGTCTGGAGGACCACTTCTGCCCAGTTGGGTAAAGATGTCTCAAGGTAGGGTGATCTTCAAGGGGGTAGTGTTAGGTTTTATTAAGGGGGGATTGGGTGGGTTTTAGAGTAGGGTTGGGTGTGTGGGTGGTGGGTTGTAATGTTGGGGCGGGGGTATTGTCTTTTTTTTACAGGTAAAAGAGCTGATGACTTTGGGGCAATGCCCTGAAAAAAGCCCTTTTAAGGGCTATTTGTAATTTAGCATAGGGTAGGGATTTTTTATTATTTTGTATTTTATTAGGGGGATTAGATTAGGTGTAATTAGTTTAAAAAAACTTGTAATTATTTTATTATTTTCTGTAATTTAGTGTTTGTTTTTTTCGTAATTTAGTTTATTTAATTTAATTGTAATTAATTGTAGTTAATTTAGGTAATTTATTTAATTATAGTGTAGTGTTAGGTGTAATTGTAACTTAGGTTAGGTTTTATTTTACAGGTATATTTGTCTTTATTTTAACTAGGTAGCTATTAAATAGTTAATAACTATTTAATAACTATTCTACCTAGTTAAAATAAATACAAACTTGCCTGTAAAATAAAAATAAACCCTAAGCTAGATACAAATGTAACAATTAGTTATATTGTAGCTATTTTATGGTTTATTTTATAGGTAAGTATTTAGTTTTAAATAGGAATAATTTACTTAAGTGTAGTAATTTTATTTCGATTTATTTAAATAATATTTAAGATAGGGGGGTGTTAGGGTTAGGGTTTGACTTAGATTTTGGGGTTAATAAATTTAATATAGTGGCGGCGACGTTGGGGTCGGCAGATTAGGGGTTAATAAATGTAGGTAGGTGTCGGCGATGTTAGGGACGGCAGATTAGGGGTTAATAATATTTAACTAGTCTTGCGAGGTGGGAGTGCTGCAGTTTAGGGGTTAATACATTTATTGAAATGGTTAAAATTTTTAATATAGTGTTTGCGATGTAGGGGGTGGGCTCGTTTTAGGGGTTAATAGGTAGTTTATGGGTGTTAGTGTACTTTTTAGCACTTTAGTTAAGAGTTTTATGTTACGGCGTTAGCCCATAAAACTCTTAACTACTGACTTTTAAATGCGGTATCAGTCTTGACAGGAGAGGCTGTACCGTTCACTTTTTCCAAGACTCGTAATACCGGCATTAGGAAAATCGCATTGAAAAGATAGGATACGCAATTTACGTAAGTGGATTTGCGGTATGCTCGAGTCACGGAAAAAAAGTGAGCGGTACACCTGTACCTGCCAGACTCGTAATACCAGAGGGCGTTAAAAAGCAGCATTGGGTCCTCTCAACGCTGCTTTTTAAGGCTAACGCAAGACTCGTAATCTAGGCGATAGTGTGTCAGATCATTTTAGAAAAGAACACAATCAAGATCCAACAGGATTGAGAAATCGAGGCCCATTTATCAGGCTCCGTATGGAGCTTGAAGGCCTGTATTTCTGGTGAGTCTTCAGACTCGCCAGAAACACAAGTTATGGAGTAGCAGTCTAAAGACCGCTGCTCCATAACCCTGTCCGCCTGCTCTGATGAGGCAGACAGGAATCGCCACAATTCAACCCGATCGAGTACAATCGGGTTGATTGACACCTCCCTGCTGGTGGCCCATTGGCCGCGAGTCTGCAGGGGGCGGCGTTGCACCAGCAGCTCTTGTAAGATGCTGGTGCAATGCTGAATAAGGAGAGCGTATTGCTCTCCAGATTCAGCGATGTCTGTTGGACCAGGTCCGACAGACATTTATTAATTCGGCCTCTTAGAGTTCTTGAACAAATTCCCTATGATGTTCATAACCATAAAAGGCACTATAAGCTGAGACAAATTGAAACCAAATGGATCTATCTTTTATCGGTTATTTGTAAAGCGCCAACAGATTCTGCAGCGCTATATAGACTTAGCTCTACAAGTATTTATGAATTAAGGAATATTTTTTAATTTCGTTTTTCTATTTATATTCTTTTGTATAAGGTTTCATATATATACTGTGTGTGTGTGTATATATACAGGGCCACCACTAGAAATTTTGGGGCCCCTGACAACCATTGATCAGGGCCCCCCCCCCCACCTTTGACATGTGCAATTTTTGACCAAGTGACTAAAATGTATATGCACTTTATTCTTAAGTGTCTATTTAAACTTGGAAATGTTGTAAAGGTAGTAACATACAAACACACAGACACAGTCATACACTAAAACACACACACACACACACTCACACATAAGGATTCAGATATAGACACTCTAGCAGACACGCAAAGAAACACACTCAGACACCCAAACAGACACTTAGCACTTGTTTACATTGACCTGACAAGTAATGAGGTAAACTACAGTTTTTAAAAAAAGGAGATTTAAAAAACAAAATATGGAGTTCTGATTATCTTTTTGTAAAGGACGATGCCAACTAAATGATGACAACAGCATGCAGTGGCTGAAAGGAAGGGCCCTGAACTACCTAAACAATAATTTAAAGGTTAACTGGTGGATTGGTGACTTCCGTAAAGGTCTCATTAGTCTCAAAGTCTGTAGAAAGATGTGAATAATCAGTAGTAAAGTCAAAATGTCCTAAAAAGGAACAGACAATGGACACACACACAAACTCAAACTTGCACATACACCCAATGAAACACCGACCGAGACAGACTTCGAAAACACACAAAGACATACACACACACACACACACACACAAAGACCCACAGAAAACAAGACATACTGTACATACACACCCTCACTGAGACATACACAGAAAACACACAAAGACATACACAAACACACAGACACATACAGACACCCACAGAAAACAAGACAGAGGCCCCAATTTATCAAAGGTCTTGTGGACCTGATCCGACACTGCGGATCAGGTCCGCAAGACCTCGCTAAATGCGGAGAGCAATATGCTCTCCGCATTTAACATTGCACCAGCGGCTCACAAGAGCTGCTGGTGCAACGCCGCCCCCTGCTGACTCACGGCCACCAGCAGGGAGGTGTCAATCAACCCGATCGTATTCGATCGGGTTGATTTCCGGCGATTCCTGTCCGCCTGCTCAGAGCAGGCGGACAGGGTTATGGAGCAGCGGTCTTTAGACCGCTGCTTCATAAGTTGTGTTTCTGGCGAGTCTGAAGACTCGCCAGAAACACGGCCCTTCAAGCTCCGTACGTAGCTTGATAAATGGGCCTGATACTGTACATACACACCCTCACAGAGACACCCACAGAAAACACACACCCTCACAGTGACATCCACAGAAAAAACAGACATACATACATACATACATACACACCCTCACAGAGACATCCACAGAAAACACACACCCTCACAGTGACATCCACAGAAAACACAGACATACATACATACACACCCTCACAGAGACATCCACAGAAAACAGAGACATACACACCCACCCTCACAGAGGCATCCAGAGAAAATACACAAAGACAAACATACACACACCCTCACAGAGACACCAATAGAAAAAGCTCAAAGACATATGCACACACCCTCACAGACATCCACAGAAAATGCACAAAGACATACACACCCACCATCACAGAGAGACCCACAGAAAAAAAAATACATACACACTCATAGAGACACAAACCAAAGCACAAAGACATAAACACAGACACCCACAGAAACACTCACATGAGGAAACATTTATGCACCTTGCATCCCCTAAATCAACAGTGTGTGACACGCATGATAAAAAAAATGCAGAAATTAAGAGACCACTTTTTAAAGAATCATATTTGTAAAAGTGCAAACAAAAATAATTTTGTGAATTCAAAATTGTACATTAATGATCTGGGTAGATGGCTAGATGAAGAAAAGTACTTTTAAAAGGTTGACATATGTATGTTTTATTTTTCCCCATTTTCCCCAACCAAGAGCACCACTTCAAATATAGTGTACAAATGTTCCCATCTGTCAGCTGTACTTATGGATTTTGAAAATGCTGTACTCTATATGGTCTTGGTGGAACCATAAGCTGTGGTACTCATACCATTAGATCTGGTTAAATGCAAGATTTAGGCTTGTTGGTATGTATTTCAAAATTAAGTCAGCTATAGTGTAAACTGAACAGTTTTAAGTTATCCTTTCTCATTTCAAACACTGAGCAATCTTAGTCTGAGAGTATAACGTTATGCAGATGTAAAAATCTTAGATAAAATGCCTCCTTGCATCTGGAAAGTCCTTGCATAAAGGGGCAGTAAACTGTAATGTAAATATATATATATATATATATATATATATATATATATATATATATATATATATATATATATATATATATAAATAAAAAAATGCATATCTGCCAAAAGGGCACCTATCATTTGTGTATTGAGGAGGAAACATTTATGCATGGTGTTAAATACAGAATTTCTACAGCATTGTCAAATAATCATAAATACACTGCTGCTAAAAAAAATTGTTTTTATGGACCCCTGGCCCCACCATACAACTGCTACCACTGAAGTTACAATCCAAAATTGCACAAAGAAATAAAAAACATTTGCTAAGTAAGTCCTACCTCCTCTGCAAATGAAAGTGATCTGTCGTCTGACTCAAGCACACACTGTACAAACAAAGTGCCAAGTCTGTCTCACACTGTGCATAGTGGTTTAGTGCACACTCAGAAATCCTCTCAAATGCTAATACTTTACTCCTTCTAATAACATTTCCCATGCTCAATTAGCACTCTGCAGTAGTTCTTGCCTCATGGCCCCCCCCTGGCCCATTGGGACCCTGACAGGAGTCACCCCTGTCACCCCCTGATGGTGGCCCTGTATATATATATATATATATATATATATACATACACACATATATATGTATATATATACACACATACACAAAATATAGAATGATAGTGAAAAACCCTGACAAACCCAACAAGCGCTCCTCAAAGGAATAAGAAAAATATATCACCTGTAAATCTGAGGTGAGACCTAAAAGAGTCTTTCAATAGATATAAACACTCACTACAAAGCATATATCAGGTCTTAAAAAAAGCAACTGTTCCCCAAATATCAGAGGATATCCTCAAGCCCCTGTATAGAAAATGAACAAACTACAAGAATAGGGGGAGTTCTAAAACAAAACTAGATAAATGTTCATAATAATGTTCATAAGCAGTATATTCATATAAAGCAGTCCAAATTTTTATGGCAGGCAAAAATGGATTCTCCTCACACCCAGCTGGATGTACACTTACTTGAAAGAACCTCAATCAGTATGAGGTAAGTTGATCTAATTTCAGATCCACTGGCAGCATAGACACAAAAAGGGGGTACCTGGAAAGTGGATATTTACACCAGAAAGTTTCTGAAATAACGGGTCACGGAGTTCAAGAGTTTTTAACCTGCAGACATCGTTTACCATACTCTGGGAGATTCCAGACCAATACGATCAACTTACCTCATACTGATTGAGGTTCTTTCAAGTAAGTGTACATCTAGCTGGGTGTGAGGAGAACCCATTTTTGCCTGCCATCGGAATTTGGCTTGCTTTCTATGAATATAACGCTTATAAATATTTTTATTATTTTTATGAACATTTATATAGTTTTGTTTTAGCGCTCCCCCTATTCTTGTTTATATATACATATATATATATATATATCTAAAAAGAGAGAGAGAGTTCCATAAATAGCATGCACTCACTGGTTTTGTGAAAAATAGTGCTTTATTGGCACACAAAGGAATCAGTGTTCACACCTTCATCAGACTATGTCCCCGAAACGATCACTGATTCCTTTGTGTGCCAATAAAGCACATATTTTGGAGGTGAGTGTGTGCTCTGCTGGATATATTTTATACAGTATATATATATATATATATATATATATATATATATATATATATATATATAATTTCTTTATATATAAATACATTTTTTACTGAATGGATGATATATATATATATATATATATATATATATATATATATATATATATATATATATATATATATACTGTATATATCAAAAAATATGAGCACCCCTGCATTTCTGTAAGATATTGCACCACTTCGTCCAGAAAATTGTTGCAATTACAAATGTTTAGGCATTCTCATGTTTATTTCTTCTGTTTGTATTGGTATGACATAAAAAAGTGGAGAAAAAAAAGCCAAATCTGACACATTCCATGCAAAACTCCAAAAATGGACTGGGCAAAATTGTTGGCACCCTTCAATTTAATATTTGGTAGCACACCCCTTGGAAAAAATAACTGAAATCAATCGCTTCCTGTAACCATCAATAAGTTTTTTACACCTCTCTATTGGAATTTTGGACCACTCTTCTTTTGCTAACTGCTCCAGGTCTCTCAGATTGGAAGGGTTCCTTTTCCCAACTGCTGTTTTGAGATGTCTCCACAGGTGCTCTATGGCAGTGTTTCCCAACCTCAAGTACCCCCAACAAGCCTGGTTTTCATTATAGCTGAACCAGTGCACAGCTGAAGTAATCAGCTGATCTGTAACCAACCTGCTCTCATCCATTAGCTGATTATTTCACCTGTGCTCTAGTTCAGCTATAATGAAAACCAGGACTGTTGGGGTACTTGAGGACCGTGGTTGGGAAACACTGCTCTATGGGATTGAGATCCGGACTCATTGCTGGACAGGTCAGTACACTCCAGTGCTTTGTCTTAAACTATTTCTGGGTGCTTTTTGATGTGTGCTTTGGGTCATTGTCCTGCTGTGAGACCCATGAACTCTGATGAAGACCCAACATTCTAACACTGGGCCCTACATTGCACCACAGAATTCTTTGGTAGTCTTCAGATTTCATAATTCCATGCACACAGTCAAGACATCAAGTGCCTGAAGCAGCAAAGCAACCTCAAATCATCAGTGAACCTACATCATGTTTGACTGTAGGAACTGTATTCTTTTCTTTAAAAGCCTCATCTTTTTTTGAAAACAGAATGATGGGCTTTACCAAAAAGCTGTAATTTTGTTTCGTCTGTCCACAGCACATTCTCCCAAAAGGATTTTGGCTTCCTTTGATAAGATTTGGCAAACTCCAATCTGGCTTTTTTATGTTTCTGTGTCAGCAGTGGGGTCCTCCTGGGTCTCCTACCATAGAGTCCCTTTTCATTCAGATGGTGATGTATAGTGAGAGCTGACACATTAAGGTCAGCTTGAATTTGTTTGGAAGTTAATCAAAGTTCTTTATCCACCATTCCAACAATCCTTTGTTGCAATCTTTGATCAATTTTTCACTTTCGTCCACATCCAGGGAGATTAGCTACAGTGTCATGGGCTGTAAACTTCTTGACAATGTTGCGCACAGTGGAAACAGGAACATTAATATCTCTGGAGATAGACTTGTCCATGCTTTTCCAAAATGTTTGTTCTCAAATCCTCAGACAATTCTTTGCTGCTCTTTCCCTTCTCCATGCTCATTGTTGCACACAGACACACAGCAGAAAGGTTTAGTCAATTTTCACCATTTTAACTGGTTGCAGGTGTGATTTCTATATTCTCAGCACCTGTTAATTGATACCAGAGGGTTTAATTACAAATTACAGGAGCATCACAAACTTGGAATGCAATTACTACTTACAATTTTGAAAAGGTGGCAATAATTTTGTCCAGTCTCTTTTTGGAGTTTTGTGTGGAATGTGTCATATTTGGCTTTTTTTTCGCCACTTGTTTTGTGTCATACCAATACAAACAAAAGAAAAAAACATAAGAAGTCTTAAACATTTGAAATTGCAACAATTTTCTGGCTGAAGTGGTGCATTATCTGACAGAAATGCAGGAGTGCTAGTATTTTTGGTCATGACTGTGTGTTTGTGTGTGTATATATATGTATGTATGTTTGTATGTATGTTTGTGTGTATATATACAGGTGGCCCTCGTTTTACAACGGTTCAATTTACACCGTCATGTGACTGCTATTGAAAAGCATTGAGAAGCAGTGCATGTATTAAAATAGCCAGTAGGTGGAGCTGTCCGCTTGTGTTGCAGCAAAGCCAAGCAAGCTGAAATTAATCAGTTTAACCAGACCTGAGCTATCAAGCAGATTTCAAAGGAACACCATCTTCCTGTCTATAAATCAGTCCAGATTGGAATGCATAGAAAGAACTGTTTGCAGAAAAATGCAAGTGAAGTCTGTGTTGTCTGATTATTGTATTAGGTTTATAATGCTGTTTAGCAAATGTTTTTGTTCATTTAACTTAGTTTAATTATATATTCTGTGTTGTGTGATTATTTTATTAGGTTTATAATGCTGTTTAGCATTTAAAGTTTTCATTTCAAAGCTTTAAAAATAATGTATTAGGTGCTACTTATGACAATTTTGAGAGGGGCCTGAAACCTATCTCCCTCACTTCCCATTGACTTACATTAAAAACTGGGTTTCAATTTACAACAGTTTCGATTTACAACCATTCCTTCTGGAACCTAACCCCGGCGTAAACTGAGGGCTACCTTATATGTGTGTGTGTGTATGTATATATATATATATATATATATATATATATATATATATATATATGTGTGTGTGTGTGTGTGTGTGTGTGTGTGTGTGTGTGTATGTATATGTATGTATATGTATATATATATATATGTGTGATTTTAGACCCCTAAAATTGATGCATGGTCTTAACTTGCCACCCTTTTTCTTTACAAAGAAGAAGCCAGCCCCTGCAGGAGAGCAGAATTTGCGGATGATCCCCCTCGACAGTGCATCGGCAACATACTCCTCCATAGCACAATTCTCTGCAACAGACAGAGGGTAAACCCGGCCACGAGGAGGAATGGCTCCGGGTTGCAGGTCTATGGCACAATCGTAAGACTGGTAAGGAGGCAACGTACCGGCACGCACCTTGTCAAAAACCTCTAGGAACTCTCGGTACTCCTCTGGCAAATGAGATACTGAAGAAGTGCACAAGACTTTAACTGGTTTCCAAAGACAAGTGGAAATACATTGCGGGGACCACGACAAAATTTGCGCCAGTCGAGACTGGGATTGTGCTTTTGGAGCCAGGGATAACCCAGAACAACCGGAAAATGTGGAGAGTTTATCACCTGGAACTGGAGGGTTTCAAAATGGAGAGCCCCAACAGCCATGGACAATGGAGCAGTTTCGTGAGTAATGAGTGCGGGCTGAAGGGGCCTGCCATCAATGGCCTCAATAGCAAGCGGAACAGACCAAGGTAAAACAGGAATGGAGTGCTTTGATACAAAAGCACTGTCAATGAAATAGCCCACAGCACCAGAGTCAACAAGAGCCTGGGTGACTATGGAGGAGTCCACCCAGGAAAGGACAACCGTGACCAAAGGTTTCTCCTTAAGCGGTTCCGGGGACGAGGATAAACCACCCAAGGTCTGCCCCGACAGGACCTTAGGTGTGAGCATTTCCTGGCCGTGTAGGACAAGACTTCAAAAGGTGACCCTGTAACCCACAATAGAGGCAGAGCCACTCCCTCCTCCTAAAGGCCCTCTCTGCCGCAGAGAGATGCGTGAATCCCAACTGCATCGGCTCAGCAGTACCTGGTGACTCGGGACCAGGAGGCATGGGAGGAGAGGGAGGCATGGATGGGAACGAACACGTAGGAGACAATGGAACAGGAGGCTTCCGCAAGCGCTCCTTGAAAGAGGGCCTCTCTCTGAGTCTGATGTCAATTAGGAACAAAAAAGACACCAATGCCTCGAGATCCTCTGGTAAATCTCTGGCAGCAACTTCGTCTTTAATCGCATCAGAGAGCCCATGAAAGAAGGCGGCAACAAGGACTTCATTGTTCCAACCAACCTCTGCGGCAAGCGTACGGAACTCAATAGCATAAATAAAAAGAGAGATGCGCTCAACCTGGGAATGAACAATAGCATAATAGCTTGTTCTATGGCTAGTTACCACCCTAGAAGCAGCCTCTTTTTGCTCAATATGTGCATTTCACAGAGAAGAACTTTCCTGTAGCATATCAGTCTGATCCTGACTTAACAGTGCAGTCCAGCCCTGAAATACCAGACAATCCCTCTCTGAATGAGAGAAACGGCAAAACCCCAGACGTACGTTTTGACTCAATAGCATACTGAGCAACAGATCTTGTACCTTGCTGGACATGAGTCGTTTAGAAGCAGAGGAGGAGCGAGCCGGAACATCAAATACCCTTCAAAAGGAGGCCACAAATTCAGGGTAATTTGAAATCACAGGTTTATTAGTCTCCCACAAGGGATTAGCCCAGGCAAGAGCTGTGTCAGAGAGTAACGAGATGAGAAATCCCACCTTAGCTCTGTCAGAGGGAAATGCCTGAGGTAACATCACAAAGTAAATGCCCACCTGGTTCAAAACCCCTCTGCACTGAATAGGATTGCCTCCATATCGCTGAGATAGAGGTGCAGAACTGGACATGCTCCTGGTAGGACTAGGTGCAGCAGCGGAAACAGGAGCAGCCATAACTTGTGGGACACTTTGGTCCAAACGTGCAGTGCGAGTCAGCAGGGCTAGTGCAAATTGATCCAAGCGGTGATCCTGTTCATCCATCCTGGAAATGATGGCAGGTAAAGGTGGATTATTAGCACCATCAGGATTCATGGCCTTTGCGTAATGTCAGGGTGCCAGGAATCAGACTGAGACGAGAAGTGCAAAAATAATCACACCATTATTAATAAGAAAAAATAATAAAAAGTCCACAAGTCAAATAACAAGCCAGGAGTCAAAACCAGAGCTGGTAGTCAGATGAGCCGAGTGAGGAGCCAAAGCGAATAGTCAGACGAGCCCGAATCAGGAACACGGAAAACAGCAGAGTCAGGAACAAGCCAGGGATCAGGAACCAGGAAGGATGTCAGACAGCCAGGTAATACACAGGAACTCTCACAAACAGGTCTGAGACAACGCAAAGGCAAAGCATACTGAACAGAGGCCCTTTAAATAATAAGTGATGGGGCGGAGCAAGCCAGGCTCGGCAGCAGTCACATAAAATAGGGGCTCCTGCTTTATCATTCTAATTAGCTATAATATTAGCTCATTTGCTGCCACTTATACCAATACTTTGTGTTATTGAGAGGGGTTGACTGTCAAAAGGCTGCTGATCAGAAGAATTTCCTTGTTTCTCAGCAGTGTGGATCTGGAAAGCCGTAATCTGTGAAGCTACGCAGTGGGAAAGGAGCTGAGGTGCCATCTTTTTTTTTTCTACTACAGTTTAGCAACGAAGATGATCTCTATTTGGGAACTAGAATTGCTCTGTATTTTTAGAGAGCACCGTGACAAGATGGAACACACTTTATTATCTGTTTTCCAAGGGGAGATAAATAAGACCCGACTAGAGATAGGAGAACTTTCAGGAGTGGAGCAGTTGGTTGAGATCAAGCCTACACAGCGTTGTGTCGGAGAAGACCATGCAGACACGCAGGGAACTGCAGTGAGCGCAAGCACTCAGAATGTCTCTACAGAGGATGAAGAGGGGAATTGTTCCTTGAACTTGTCTGAGGAATTGAGTATTACCACATGGATCGCATTCACTTCACGGAACTTTGGTAACACTGAGACTTTTCAGCTTCAACAGATTACAGGCGCGCCTCTCACTGTTACACAGCTAGGATATCCAACTCATTATGCAGAGCCTGGGATATACGCCTAGCGAGGTGTTGAGCTTACTGTGGATCAGTTTGGAGGTGATTGGAAGGAACGCAGGACATTTCAGATTAAGGCTCTGGTCAATAACTACTTCGGGAGCATCTTACAACTATCCCTGGTATGTGGCGACATTGGTTGCTTGATGTTACACTTGGCTGTTAAAGCCTCTAAGGATGGTGTTGGCTAATCATAAGAATCTACATGTACAGATTCCTGGTTTGGTACTTTTTTGATTAATAATTTGTTCTATGGACTTGGCTAAATATTTGGAAACTCTTCCTACTAGTTAGTTGTTTTCTTAATAAATTTAAGGCAATACAGGATCACTAGTAAAGTCGGAGGGGGGCAGATGTAAACACATTAACTTTCCTATGCCTCAGATCTCAAATAAACATCTGCCTACTGAGGCTCTCTACTATATTTTCTTACTGATCGGAACTTTCTTTGAGGACCCCGCGGTCTGAAGATTTAAACTTAAGCTGTTTTGGGGACTTTATGTTTACGATGTCCATGTTTCCAAAGTTTTTCCCCCCTGTTATGTGTAAAGTACACTGTTGTTGCTTGATATAAATTTGTGAATAATTCTTTACTCCATAGTTTAAATCCTAATGGGAGTATATTTTTGTACTCATGACCTGTGGTACGTGGCTTTATGAGATTTCACATGGTAAAATATTTAGTTTGATTGTCCAGGCTGTG
>NC_069504.1:728587725-728612725 GCF_027579735.1 Bombina bombina
TGTAAAAAATATATAATTTTTTTTTTAAAGATTAATATCCAAAAGTGTCTTTGTGCTTTAATTTCCAAAAAACATTTTTGTGGCTGTGAAATGTCCAAAAATTTGAAGAGATGAATAATAAAAAATGAAAGTTAAGATGGTGAAAAGATTGTGTTCAAATATATCCAATAAATTGTATCCAATGAAATCGTATCCAATAAATTATTTTGTGTTCACTGTGTTATAAAGTAAATAGTGACTGATGGAAATCCTCCCTCTGGGAATCTCCTTAGTAGGTGATTGTTGTTTGTGTTTTATTCATGGGGTATTCGGTCTGTGATATAGACTCAATCCTTATATAAAACCTGCAAACAACAGAAATGACATAGTGCAATAATGCTACAAATGTAATAAAAATATTAAAATGTTGCTCACCAGTTGCTGTCAACGCGTTTCGGCCTCTTAGTTATCAAGCCATCGGACAAGGGGGGAAATGTAGTAATTTTAAATACTATAGACTACATTAAAGAATGCAAAAAACAGCTAGGGGATAAAACACATTATAAATGCTTGAAGCATAACCCTACAGAAGAATACAAATTGGAAGTTGTACAAATATTAAATATTGGTCGGGATGAGGGGTTAATATATAAACAAGAATTTGATTATCTAAATAAAAAATTCCCAATTTCTGTGACATTTTATACAATTCCAAAGGTACACAAAAAGATTGTCCCTGTACCAGGTAGACCAATAATTGCTGGTATTAATTCATTAACTGAAAATATTTCCGTATATGTGGACTACTTTTTCTAAGTTCCCTTCCTTCTTATATTCAAGATACGCTAGATGTCCTTAAAAAGCTTAATGGAACTTTATCAATAATGAAACTATCTTGGTGACTATTGATGTTGAACAACTCTACTCCTCAATTCCCCATGAAAAAGGCATAAGTCAGATTAAAAGATTCCTAGATGAAAGGGGAGCAAAATATAAAAAGCACACAGATTTTGTCTTAGATTTTGTCTTAGAGCTTCTAAGATCTTTTCTAAATCATAACTTTTTTGTGTTTCAGCAGAGATATTATGATCAAATTTTGGGCACAGCAATGGGCACATGCTGTGCTCCTACTTATGCTTGTCTGTACCTAGGAGCCTGGGAACGTGATGTTGTTCTCGATGCTTCCAACTTTGATCTGAGCCATATTAGTTTATGGCTCAGATTTATTGATGACATTGTAATGTTCTGGGAGGGAACTGCAGAACAACTGAACAGACTAAATGATAATACCTTCAATTTGAAGTTTACTTACTCTTGGAGCAAAAGTGAGGTAGCTTTTTAGATTTGATAATCAAAAAAAGTGGCACTGAAATTATCACTGAAACTTTTCACAAAAGTACAGCAGGGAAAATGATACTACACGCTGATAGCCATCATTTACCACATCTTTTAAAAAATATACCCCAGGGCCAATACTTAAGGCACTGTAGGAACTGTACCAATATAGATAGTTTCAAAATGGAGGCCAGAGCACTTGAGTCTAGAATTAAAGAAAGAGGGTACCCCCAAAAAACTTTAAAACAGTCTTTTTGTAAAGCTTGTGATAGCAACCGAGGCAGCCTACTGTATAATCCAAAAATAAGTGAAGATGATAATGTCATCAGATTTATAAGTACATTTGATGAACAATGGGGCAGTTTGTCATCAAATTTAAGAAAACATTGGCATGTACTAACTTTAGACAAATCCATAAAAAAAATGGTAGGGGTAAGAGCGAATCTTACAGCTAGGAGAGCACCAAATCTAGAAGATAAACTGGTAAGCAGCTTATTTAAAGATTCAGATAGCCAAATGTGGCTTAATAAACATAAAAAGCGTGTTGGCAACCTCAGATGCACTAAATGTTCTATCTGCGATAATCTGTTGAGGGGTAATATGTTCTGTGACACTGCAGGGAAAATACATAAAGTAAGAGGACATATAACATGTAAAACAGAAGGGGTGGTATATATGATTCAGTGCAATTGCCCCAGATATTACATTGGAAAGACCTATCGTGAATTGAAAGAAAGAATAAAGGAACATAAGAGAGATATAAAAAAATAATTACATTAATACAAGCAGTGTAGCCAGACATTTTTATTTTCATCATAATAGTGATGAAGAAAGTTTAAAATTCTGTGGTTTAGAATGAGTACAGTTGAATGAAAGAGGTGGCAATTTGGATAAATTATTTCTACAAAAGGAATGTAAATGGATATTTAATTTAGGCTCCTTAAAACCGATTGGAATGAATGCAGAACTGAATTTTGCTCCTTTTTTATCGTGTTAGTAATACATCATTCTCTTCTCTTTACTTTACAAAAAATATGTCAGAAACAAATATATTGTTGAAAGTGTATATAGTACTTTAAACATTTTATTTAAATGTTTTTCTAAATAAATGTACTAATATAGCCACACAGCAGTATGAGAATAATAATAATTTTTGCATAATAATTGTTTCTACAATTTGATGCTGGATCTTAAAAATTTCACCCGGCAAAAGAAGGCGGAGTCAAAAGGATCAAAAAAGGCGTTGACTTGTAGTGACGCCATCAGACAGCCAGAAGAAGCCCTGTGCCTTTAGGGGTGAAGCGTGCGTAGCAAGGCAGCTACACGTTCTCGCAGCAGACACCGGTAACTTGCAATCATCGGATCCAGGTGAAGTCATTGTGGTCCAGCTATGGCAGCACCCACTACCCATTTGGAGTTTCCTTGGTAAGCATAAGGGTTATGTAGCAACCGGCCCCCCAGTGCAAGATTTTCATCGGAGATATATGGGATGACGACAGGAGGGTAAGGTGAGTCACACACTGAGCTTCTGTCACGGACACTTGAATAGCCAGTTTACTACATCGGGTGAGAGCCATATGTGTTGCAACCTACCCTGCCTATACCCCTTCATGTGTTGTACAAACTGACTGAATATATGTTACCTGGGGAGACTGCTTTAACCGCTTTTCTGCTTGCTTACTAACTGGGGTTACAGCTTCTTTAAGGACTTTCATTGATCCCTGTGGATGAGGAGTTTATTACCATTGTTATTTTTCTGTGGTTTTACTAAAAACGATACTGGTGAAGAGGTGCTATTCAACATTAGGGAGCTCCCTATAATTACCAAGAATTTAAGGGTACCCTTCTACAATATTTCTCTGCTGTGACTGTGTGAATTTCTATACCGCTGAGGTGGCTTATATTCAGAATAATCTTGTTGTTTATATTAGGTTGATATCGAATTGCATTTATGTATATGCGACTATATTAAATGATGTGTTTAAAGTAATCGTTGGTGGTACTCTACTGATTTTTCTTATATGACTTTATTAGTTTTGTATCAGGGAAGGGTATACTTTTAAATCACCAGTGGAGGGTACATGCTGTTTGTTGCCTCTCCCTGTTGGTTTAACTTTCTCTTGAGTAATTAATATTTTAGTTATACCTCTGTTGCACTGCACACTTGCACTTGTCCTTATTTCAGCAAGTGTGCATTAACTAAGTCTAACTATTTCTGGTGCCAATCATCCATGTTAATTATATATATATGTCGAGTTACCTGAAGGACTCAAGCGATGTCATTAAATTGCTTAAAAATATAGGACCAGTGAGGGATGAGGATATACTTGTGACATTGGACGTTACAAGTCTTTATACGGTCATCCCACATGGGGAAGGTATAGAGTCCATTAAGAGACATCTTCTAAAATACCCCTATGTGGGACCCCCAATTGGGTTCATAATTGAGCTTTTGGAAGCTGTCTTAAAATGAATTTCTTCCGCTTCGAGCGAACATATTATTTACAGTTGACAGGAACAGCAATGGGGTCGAATGTGGCCCCATCATATGCAAACCTCTTTATGGATGAATTTGAGAGCAATAACAACCATATCTTCAGAAATCCTAATGTCTTAACTTACAGAAGATATATAGATGACCTTTTCGTTATATGGAGGGGAGACGCTGAATTGCTTCAGGAGTGGTTTGATGCGTTGAACCTAGTACATCGATCCTTAAAGTTCAAGATGAGCTGGAACAGGGAAACCATAGAGTTTCTGGATCTGAGAATATATAAAGAGGATGGTATCTTGCAGACCACTCTATACAAGAAGCCAACAGACAGAAACTCATTGCTTAAAGCATCTAGCTGTCACCCACCTGCGCTTAAAAAGGCACTCCCTAAATCGCAATTTATGCAGGTTAAAAGAAATAACACTCGGGAGGAGAATGCCAGCGTTCAGCTCAAGGAGATGAAACGGAATTTCATTGAGAGAGGTTATAAGAAGAAGGCCCTTAATGAGCAGTTACAAGCAATACAGAGGATGAGTACTAGTCGTAGGAATATTGACAGTAAGAAAAGGCTGACATTTACAACTACCTATGCAGCGGATAAGAACGGATTTAATAGGATCTTGAGACAAAATTGGGAAATCCTGCAGAGTGATGATGCACTCCCGTTTAAGGATATGATGGCACCGAGAATAGGGTACAAAAAAGGTAAATCCCTTAAGGACAATCTGCAATTGACGGACCCTACACACTGTTATTCTAAAAACTGGCTAAGCAGACAGGCACTGAAACCAGGATGTTTTAAGTGTAGCGGTTGTACCACCTGCAATGGGATGTCAACAGGGAAATACTTTAACCACCCAAGGTATAATAAGAAATATTTTCATAAACACAGGGTGACCTGCACGACCCCTTATATAGTGTATATGCTCCACTGTCCTTGCAGCCTATTCTATGTAGGTAAGACCTGTGACAACCTGAGGGTTAGGATGGCTAACCATAGGAGCGCCATTAGACAAGCCATCAAAAATGGAGAATCAAATCAACCAGTGGCTAGGCACTTCCAACAACAAGGGCATAGTGGCTGACCTGCGATACACGATAATTGATCATATTCCTGAGATGAGCAGAGGTGGCGACAGGAACAGATTGTTACTCCAAAGAGAGACAAGGTGGACCTACGAGCTGGACAGTATAACCGCTAAAGGACTGAACACTAAACTTGAGTGGCATAGTTTCCTATAATCTCTGCATGAGATAGTTATACCCAGTATCTTTTATCTGTATTTTATGTTTATTTGGTGATGTGTTGTCTTTTTATGATTTTTATGATTATTTTTTATTTATTTATTTATTTATATTTTTTTGTGTGATATTTTTTGATTTTTGACTTTGTTCTTTGTGTGTCCTTTTTGTGGTTGTCTTTCGTTGGTTTGTTTTTTATTTTTATTGCTTATTGTTTTTTTATGTTTTTAGTCTGGTTTATGTGATGTCTTTCATGGTGATTTATTTTTTGTTGTTGATATTTTTGATTTTTGACTTTGTTCTTTGTGTGTCCTTTTTTGTGGCTGTCTTTCGTTGGTTATTTTTTTAATTTTTTTTTATTTTTTTTTATTGCTTTTTGTTTATTTTATGTTTTTAGTCTGGTTTATGTGATGTCTTTCATGGTGTTTTATTTTTTGTTGTTGATATTTTTGATTTTTGACTTTGTTTTCTATGTGTGTCCTTTTTTGTGGCTGTCTTTCGTTGTTGTTTTTTTTTTATTGGTTTTTGTGGTTTGTTTATTTTATGTTTTTAGTCTGGTTTATGATTTGTTGTATTGTCAGGTAGTTTTCTGTTTGTTTTGTTACATGTATGATGCCGGGATGAGTTAAGGCTGTGGGACTGAGGTTTGGCATGACAAAGAGATTTCATGTCATCCTTTGATGCAGGACAGCCGAGATTAGTAATCCTTTGAGTGCCGTATGTATCTGTTTCTAGAAATTAGAATACTGGATTTAGAAAATGTGTGGATGTTTTCGGTATATTATGGAGGTTATATCCTGTACATATTAGTCCTGAGTTAGTAATGCAGTTTAGTATACAAAGTACTGTAGAAATTGCTGTGCTCAAGACATATATTATTGTATTTAGTTACCTTATTAGTGCTAATAGGTGTAATATTGCAGCAATTCAATTGTTTTTAAATAAGTTAGTTTTACACGTTCATTATTAGTTGTAGTGAAAGGTGTTCACTTAAGGTTGTTTGTTGTTGGTTGCTAAGATACGGGCACTGTCTGATGATGCTTGCTAAGTGTTGTGCAACACCTGTACTAGGTGATTATGGTGAAGGGGTATTTAAGGCTGTGTATAGCATTGATTCTTGTTGTCAGTTTGAAAACGGAGGTAAAACTCCGAAACGTTACTTCATAAGGAATAAAACTTTATCCTTATTAAACCCGGCGAGTGCCTTCCTTTTTGCGATATGTTGGATCTGTGAATTATGCAGGATCTCTTTGATGTGCACCCCGGTGGTTCAAAGGTTACCGTGAGTACTAGGCCATGCTATAAAGACTATATATATATGTGTGTATATATATATATATATGTGTGTGTGTGTGTGTATATATATATATATATATATATATATATATATGTGTGTGTGTGTATATATATATATATACTGTATATATATATGTGTGTATTTATATATATATATATGTGTGTGTGTATATATATATATATATATATATAAATATATATATACAGGGAGTGCAGAATTATTAGGCAAATGAGTATTTTGACCACATCATCCTCTTTATGCATGTTGTCTTACTCCAAGCTGTATAGGCTCGAAAGCCTACTACCAATTAAGCATATTAGGTGATGTGCATCTCTGTAATGAGAAGGGGTATGGTCTAATGACATCAACACCCTATATCAGGTGTGCATAATTATTAGGCAACTTCCTTTCCTTTGGCAAAATGGGTCAAAAGAAGGACTTGACAGGCTCAGAAAAGTCAAAAATAGTGAGATATCTTGCAGAGGGATGCAGCACTCTTAAAATTGCAAAGCTTCTGAAGCGTGATCATCGAACAATCAAGCGTTTCATTCAAAATAGTCAACAGGGTCGCAAGAAGCGTGTGGAAAAACCAAGGCGCAAAATAACTGCCCATGAACTGAGAAAAGTCAAGCGTGCAGCTGCCAAGATGCCACTTGCCACCAGTTTGGCCATATTTCAGAGCTGCAACATCACTGGAGTGCCCAAAAGCACAAGGTGTGCAATACTCAGAGACATGGCCAAGGTAAGAAAGGCTGAAAGACGACCACCACTGAACAAGACACACAAGCTGAAACGTCAAGACTGGGCCAAGAAATATCTCAAAACTGATTTTTCTAAGGTTTTATGGACTGATGAAATGAGAGTGAGTCTTGATGGGCCAGATGGATGGGCCCGTGGCTGGATTGGTAAAGGGCAGAGAGCTCCAGTCCGACTCAGACGCCAGCAAGGTGGAGGTGGAGTACTGGTTTGGGCTGGTATCATCAAAGATGAGCTTGTGGGGCCTTTTTGGGTTGAGGATGGAGTCAAGCTCAACTCCCAGTCCTACTGCCAGTTTCTGGAAGACACCTTCTTCAAGCAGTGGTACAGGAAGAAGTCTGCATCCTTCAAGAAAAACATGATTTTCATGCAGGACAAGGCTCCATCACATGCGTCCAAGTACTCCACAGCGTGGCTGGCAAGAAAGGGTATAAAAGAAGAAAATCTAATGACATGGCCTCCTTGTTCCCCTGATCTGAACCCCATTGAGAACATGTGGTCCATCATCAAATGTGAGATTTACAAGGAGGGAAAACAGTACACCTCTCTGAACAGTGTCTGGGAGGCTGTGGTTGCTGCTGCACGCAATGTTGATGGTGAACAGATCAAAACACTGACAGAATCCATGGATGGCAGGCTTTTGAGTTTCCTTGCAAAGAAAGGTGGCTATATTGGTCACTGATTTGTTTTTGTTTTGTTTTTGAATGTCAGAAATGTATATTTGTGAATGTTGAGATGTTATATTGGTTTCACTGGTAAAAATAAATAATTGAAATGGGTATATATTTGTTTTTTGTTAAGTTGCCTAATAATTATGCACAGTAATAGTCACCTGCACACACAGATATCCCCCTAAAATAGCTATAACTAAAAACAAACTAAAAACTACTTCCAAAACTATTCAGCTTTGATATTAATGAGTTTTTTGGGTTCATTGAGAACATGGTTGTTGTTCAATAATAAAATTAATCCTCAAAAATACAACTTGCCTAATAATTCTGCACTCCCTGTATATGCAAGAATCTAAAAGAACAAGTGCACAGATACACTATTCATAGTGCAAATCAATTTAATATTATAAAAGCATATAACATATATTCAACATTTAGGAGTGAATCCTACTCACAAAGGAAACCCCAATCATATGAGGTAAGTTATGGCTGTCGGATCCTTAAAGTGTCCCCACTTATTAATGGCAACAGTCAGAATGAAGTATCCCCACTTGGTATTAGCAAGCAAGTCCCAATAAAAATAGGAGAATCTCCTTATTGGAAAGGTACTCAGTACTGTTCAAAGGTAGCGGTTGATGTTTTTAAAATGTCCAGTCTATCTTACCGCTCCTATAGTCTGTAGTCCGGACCAAGGCTGATGGATAAGTGAATGCTGCAGACCAGCGTGGGTCAGTAACTCAGCGTAGCAGCGTCTAGAACAGAGCTCTCGTATGCTCCTATTGGCGTGTAATTTGCAAGTGATGTAAGGTGGGCGTGGCCTTACGCGTTTCACGGTAACATCCGCTTCATCAGAGGCTTTTCAATTACACGCCAACAGGAGCATACAAGAGCTCTGTTCTAGATGCTGCTACGCTGCTACGTGGAGTTACTGACCCACGCTGGTCTGCAGCATTCACTACAGACTACAGACTATAGGAGCGGTAAGATAGACTGGACATTTTAAAAACATCAACCGCTACCTTTGAACAGTACTGAGGACCTTTCCAATAAGGAGATTCTCCTATTTTTATTGGGATTTGCTTGCTAATACCAAGTGGGGATACTTCATTCTGACTGTTGCCATTAATAAGTGGGGACACTTTAAGGATTCGACAGCCATAACTTACCTCATATGATTGGGGTTTCCTTTGTGAGTAGGATTCACTCCTAAATGTTGAATATATGTTATATGCTTTTATAATATTAAATTGATTTGCACTATGAATAGTGTATCTGTGCGCTTGTTCTTTTAGATTCTTGCAGCTGTACATCTTTCACTCAAATTGAACCTTGAGTGGTATTCCAACGAGCAGCACGGACACACCAAACAGTCTGAAATTTCATCACACCTGACCCTCAGAAGGACATTATTGTTTTCTTTCTCTTTCTCTTTCTCTCTTATTCCAGGGATATTGCAGAGTGTGATAAGTATACTTTTAACATTGTATTATTTTATTGTATGCATTAATTTGAGTGCTACATTGTAAAAATTAGATCAAATACAGATCTTATAACAACAGAATTTTTTTTTTAACAAGTGTGCGCAGCCTTGGCTCCCAGTAGTGATACTCAAATTTTTTTGAGTTCACTCCTGTGATCTTATAGTTTATATATATGTATTTATATATATATGTGTGTATGTGTATATATATATATATATATATATATATGTGTGTATGTGTATATATATATATATATATATATATATATGTGTGTATGTATATATATATATATATATGTATACATATATATGTGTATGTATATATTTGTATATATATATACATTTATATGTGTGTATGTATATATATATATATATGTGTATGTGTATATACAGTGTGTATATATATATATATATATATATGTGTGTATATATATATATATATATATATATATAGAGAGATATATGTGTGTATGTATGTATATATATGTATGTATACATATCTCTCTATATATATACAGTATATGTATGTGTATATATATATATGTATATATATATGTATATATATATATATATATATATATATATATATGTATATATATTTATATGTGTGTATGTATATATGTATATATTTATGTATGTATATATATATATTTATTTATGTATATATATATATATATATTTATGTATGTGTGTGTGTATATACATATATATATATATATATGTGTATATATATGTGTGTATATATATATTAACATTATTAACAAAAAAGATCAGCACTCACCAACCTAATAACCACTCAGTGCACGGCCAAAACATAAATACAACAGTATGTATTGCATAAGGACAAGACCTGGTGATGATCCCTGTAGTCCCACGCAAAGAAAGCCAGCACACGAGATTTGAACAACACACCTTCCTTTAATGCCAAAAAAGCATAACGTTTCAGCTCCCACTGGAGCCTTGGTCACATGCAGCAGTTCATGAAGATAAATCAGGCATAGTACAACATACACAAATAAACCCTTAAATACCCCCACCCACCAATCAGATGCAGCACAAAAAACCGCCAAATACAAAGATGATTAGCTCAGCTGTATGCCATAATGTCGGACATGGACCGCAAGCATAGACGCGTGTCCATGGTAACTCAAAAGCGTGTATCTCGCAACTGCGCATGTGTAAATGACGTAATTGCGCATGCGTACGCAGTGACGTCATGGCGTCAGAACTAGTTGTCATGGTAGCCATATACAATAATACAGGATCAGCGGAAAACATGCCGCAACATAAAAGACAAAAAATAAACGTCAACTCTATTAATGAATGGGCACCAAGACAACACTACACATTATACACATAAATGTACAAGAAATCTAATAATATCGGGGACAAAAATGTATGCCAATAGGCATATACTTAGTAGATGACGAAAAAACCAACCTGTTTGTAGGTTGCACAGGAATAAATTGCAACTGATTGGCCAGTGAAAATTACTAATTAAACTTATTTTAAAAACAGATAGTTATATTCATTGTAGGCCACCAATATATTTATGATTGAATGATCTATTACAAAATGAGCTAATTTTAGCCCCTATTATAGTCCAATCAGGACTTGAATGTAACTTAGATCATTATACATTGTCAAAATCATATAGTGGCTAGCAGTAAAATAACTAAACATATTTACAAAATTTTGCAGCGTGTGTCTAGGGTATGGTAAAAACATCCATAGTAAGATGAAAGGAAACCCACAGTCATTTATAGAAGCAGCTGTAATCAATAGACATATTCAAGCCCCTGGGTGCTATAGTGTCAAGTCGATAGATCCAACGAGATTCCATTTTTAACAAAGCCTTGGCTCGATCACCCCCACGTCTATTCTTCGGTACGTGGTCAATTAGGATAGTCCTCAATGAAGAGATAGAATGTCCAGCTTGTGCACAGTGGCGTGCCACCGGCTGATCAGAGGTGCCCTTATCCAAAGCCAATCGAATGGCTGTCTTATGGTTGGCTAACCTCTCTCTGAAAGATGTGATGGTTTTACCCACATGATATAGCGAGCATGGGCAAATGATCACGTAGATCACATGATCTGAAGTGCACGTGAGCCGATGACGTATATTGAAGATTTGATTCATGTGTGGATGGTGAAACCTATTACCAACGATCATACCATTACAAGTGATGCAATTCCCACATCTATGGCATCCCTTCTTCTTAGGGGGTAACCAGGTTTGACTTTGGTAACTTGTAATAAGGTCGGTCTTCATCAAAATGTCACGAAGATTTCGTGCCCTCTTATAGACCAATCTTGGTGGTGGTGTTTCTCCAAACGGTAATGTAGTGTCCGTTGACACAATCGGCCAGTGCTGCTTGATTATATCTTGTACTTTACGTGATGCTGGAGTGTATGTGGTAATGAAATTCATACGTTGTTCAACCGGCTTGAGTGGTTTTATTAGCAGTGATTGTTGGCTGAGTGCTATTGCTTTATCACCTTGTTCTGTGATCAGCGATTCAGGATAGCCTCTGTCAATAAATTTCTGTGCCATTGCTTCTAGTTGAACCTTCTTGTGGGTCTCCTCGGTATTATTGCGTACGACACGCAGGAGTTGAGATGAGCTTACCCCCTTTTTTTGAAAAGATGGATGGAAACTATTATAGTGAAGGATTGAATTTTTATCTGTAGGTTTATTATACAGTGTTGTAAAGAGTCTAAGGCCAGATGGAGTATCTTTTTTGTATATCTCAAGATCCAAAAAATGTATACAATTGTCATTAATGTCCATCTTGAGCCGTACAGTAGAATTTAGACCATTAAGATTATTAAACCATGAGGTTAGAGACTCTTTGTCACCCCTCCATATCATAAAGACATCATCAATGTAGCGCTTGAAGAACCTGATGGAGCCCTGTTCAGTCAAAAAAATATACTCCTGTTCATACATGGACATATAGATATTTGCATAGGACGGGGCCATATTAGACCCCATAGCCGTTCCAAGTATTTGCAAATAAAATGTATTTTCAAATCGGAAATAATTTTTGTCTAAACAGAGCTCCAAAAGCTCCAACAAGAACTCCACAGGTGGGCCACAATAATAAGGATTACCAGATAGGATTCTCCTGACCATCTCCATCCCATGTGAATGTGGGATAATGGTATATAAATTGACAACATCCAATGTGACTAGAATGTCATCAATTTGGATGTCATTCATCTGTGATAGAAGATGTATGAGTTCAGAAGAATCCCTCAAGTAAGATCCAGTCAATTGGACAACAGGTTGCAGGAAGTGATCAATGTATTCAGCGAGAGGCTGGAGAAGCAAGCCTCTCGCTGACACTATTGGACGACCTGGTGGGTTAACCATACTCTTGTGTATTTTGGGCAAGAGGTACAAAATAGGACTGATAGGGTTCTCAACCGTCAAATAACCAAAGGTGTCCTCATCAATAAACCTTGCATCCAAAGACATACACAAGAGTTTGTCAACCTGTTCTTTAAATTTAGTGGTAGGGTTAAACGTCAACTTGCGGTAAGTTATACCATCCTCTAATTGTCTGAGTGCTTCACATCTATACATGTGATAATCTAACACCACAATGACACCGCCCTTGTTGGCTTGCCTGATCACAATGGTGCTATCTTCAGTTAAAGTTTTTAAAGCACTTCTTTCCATTGTGGTGAGATTATCCCATGTATTACTCAAATTGGATTGATTTGCACTGATATCTGTATTAACCATACGTGTGAACGTTTTAATTGTTGAATGTGTGATAGGAGGTTCAAATGAACTCTTAACTTTAAACGGTTTTGGTTCATAATCAACACTATTTTTAAAGAACTCTTTCAGTTTTAATTGTCGCTGAAAGCGATGTAAATCCACACGGATATCAAATAAATCAGGTTTAGGGGTAGGGATAAATGATAAACCCTTATTGAGTAGTGAAAGCTCGTCCTCAGACAAAATTTGTGAACTCAAATTGTACACTATTGTTTCGTTTTTCGATTTGCGTTTTTTTGGTGTTTCCTCCCCCCCTCCTATGGTGTCTGGGTCTGTAACTGTGGGTAAAGGGGGCCTCTGTGAATATCTTGTGGACACTCCACTACCACTAGCTGCCTTCTGTGAAGTATTGGTAATTTCACTCCCTGAGGAATCACCCCCACTGCTGTCAATAGTGTCAAAGTTTACACATTTATTTTTAGTAAACCTACCCTTCTTATTGTAAGAGATCTCGTTCTTTCCACCCAGCTGGGTCTATTTGGACCTTTAAGTGGAATCCATACTAAGATTCCTGGATGTGACTTGCTGATATTATCTTGGGCATTTTGATAACAGTCCAGTAAAACCTTGTTTACCTCATCCTATTGGGGATTGGCTGTTACTTTATTCTGCAGTGTGTTGAAAATAGGGATATGAATACAGAGACTGCTACCATGATGTTATCCCAAGAGGATCCATATGATGCAATAGAAGACTTTGCATATACTGATGATGATGCACTCCGCATCAGGTGTGAGGCGGACATGCAGGAGTTGGGTGAGACGAAAGGTGAGACCCCACTTAATATGTATCACAAATTATTACATCTAGAAAAGAAAGAGGTTGATTACTACCTCCATGCAGTATATCTCTCAAAATACCATAAGGAGAAGTTTATACCACGGGGTTTCAGAGTTAAAAATATTCCAACTTTGGGTAGGATTAATATGGATTTTTGCAGGCGCTGGTGCGGAATCCTAAACAAATGCTCACATGATCTAATGCTTCTGGTAATTGAAGAAGTATCTAGACTGAAAGTAGTAGTGAGAAATGACATCACACTTATCAAAGATAAACTCCTACACATATTAAGTAATGACTCCGAAACAGATTGGTTAAATAAATTGGCCACACAGGTTTCCAAATATAAACAGGAATTACTGACATTCAAAAATAAAAAATACAATACAGTTGAGAACGACTACAGGGACAGGAAGGTCTATAGATGGTTATATGGAAAGAACGAGATCTCTTACAATAAGAAGGGTAGGTTTACTAAAAATAAACGTGTAAACTTTGACACTATTGACAGCAGTGGGGGTGATTCCTCAGGGAGTGAAATTACCAATACTTCACAGAAGGCAGCTAGTGATAGTGTAGTGTCCACAAGATCTTCACAGAGGCCCCCTTTACCCACAGTTACAGACCCAGACACCATAGGAGGGGGGGGGGGAGGAAACACCAAAAAAAACGCAAATCGAAAAACGAAACAATAGTGTACAATTTGAGTTCACGAATTTTGTCTGAGGACGAGCTTTCACTACTGAATAAGGGTTTATCATTTATCCCTACCCCTAAACCTGATTTATTTGATATCCGTGTGGATTTACATCGCTTTCAGTGACAATTAAAACTGAAAGAGTTCTTTAAAAATAGTGTTGATTATGAACCAAAACCGTTTAAAGTTAAGAGTTCATTTGAACCTCCTATCACACATTCAACAATTAAAACGTTCACACGTATGGTTAATACAGATATCAGTGCAAATCAATCCAATTTGAGAAATACATGGGATAATCTCACCACAATGGAAAGAAGTGCTTTAAAAACTTTAACTGAAGATAGCACCATTGTGATCAGGCAAGCCGACAAGGGCGGTGCCATTGTGGTGTTAGATTATCACATGTATAGATGTGAAGCACTCAGACAATTAGAGGATGGTATAACTTACCGCAAGTTGACGTTTAACCCTACCACTAAATTTAAAGAACAGGTTGACAAACTCTTGTGTATGTCTTTGGATGCAGGGTTTATTGATGAGGACACCTTTGGTTATTTGACGGTTGAGAACCCTATTAGTCCTATTTTGTACCTCTTGCCCAAAATACACAAGAGTATGGTTAACCCACCAGGTCGTCCAATAGTGTCAGCGAGAGGCTTGCTTCTCCAGCCTCTCGCTGAATACATTGATCACTTCCTGCAACCTGTTGTCCAATCGACTGGATCTTACTTGAGGGATTCTTCTGAACTCATACATCTTCTATCACAGATGAATGACATCCAAATGGATGACATTCTAGTCACATTGGATGTTGTCAATTTATATACCATTATCCCACATTCACATGGGATGGAGATGGTCAGGAGAATCCTATCTGGTAATCCTTATTATTGTGGCCCACCTGTGGAGTTCTTGTTGGAGCTTTTGGAGCTCTGTTTAGACAAAAATTATTTCCGATTTGAAAATACATTTTATTTGCAAATACTTGGAACGGCTATGGGGTCTAATATGGCCACGTCCTATGCAAATATCTATATGTCCATGTATGAACAGGAGTATATTTTTTTGGCTGAACAGGGCTCCATCAGGTTCTTCAAGCGCTACATTGATGATGTCTTTATGATATGGAGGGGTGACAAAGAGTCTCTAACCTCATGGTTTAATAATCTTAATGGTCTAAATTCTACTGTACGGTTCAAGATGGACATTAATGACAATTGTATACATTTTTTGGATCTTGAGATATACAAAAAAAGATACTCCATCTGGCCTTAGACTCTTTACAACACTGTATAATAAACCTACAGATAAAAATTCAATCCTTCACTATAATAGTTTCCATCCATCTTTTAAAAAAAAGGGGGTAAGCTCATCTCAACTCCTGCGTGTCGTACGCAATAATACCGAGGAGACCCACAAGAAGGTTCAACTAGAAGCAATGGCACAGAAATTTATTGACAGAGGCTATCCTGAATCGCTGATCACAGAACAAGGTGATAAAGCAATAGCACTCAGCCAACAATCACTGCTAATAAAACCACTCAAGCCGGTTGAACAACGTATGAATTTCATTACCACATAAACTCCAGCATCACGTAAAGTACAAGATATAATCAAGCAGCACTGGCCGATTGTATCAACGGACACTACATTACCGTTTGGAGAAACACCACCACCAAGATTGGTCTATAAGAGGGCACGAAATCTTCATGACGTTTTGATGAAGACCGACCCTATTACAAGTTACCAAAGTCAAACCTGGTTACCCCTAAGAAGAAGGTATGCCATAGATGTGGGAATTGCATCACTTGTAATGGTATGATCGTTGGTAATAGGTTTCACCATCCACACACAAATCAAATCTTCAATATACGTCATCGGCTCACGTGCACTTCAGATCATGTGATCTACGTGATCATTTGCCCATGCTCGCTATATTATGTGGGTAAAACCATCACATCTTTCAGAGAGAGGTTAGCCAACCATAAGACAGCCATTCGATTGGCTTTGGATAAGGGCACCTCTGATCAGCCGGTGGCACGCCACTGTGCACAAGCTGGACATTCTATCTCTTCATTGAGGACTATCCTAATTGACCACGTACCGAAGAATAGACGTGGGGGTGATCGAGCCAAGGCTTTGTTAAAAATGGAATCTCGTTGGATCTATCGACTTGACACTATAGCACCCAGGGGCTTGAATATGTCTATTGATTACAGCTGCTTCTATAAATGACTGTGGGTTTCCTTTCATCTTACTATGGATGTTTTTACCATACCCTAGACACACGCTGCAAAATTTTGTAAATATGTTTAGTTATTTTTCTGCTAGCCACTATATGATTTTGACAATGTATAATGATCTAAGTTACATTCAAGTCCTGATTGGACTATAATAGGGGCTAAAATTAGCTCATTTTGTAATAGATCGTTCAATCATAAATATATTGGTGGCCTACAATGAATATAACTATCTGTTTTTAAAATAAGTTTAATTAGTAATTTTCACTGGCCAATCAGTTGCAATTTATTCCTGTCTAACCTACAAACAGGTTGGTTTTTTCGTCATCTACTAAGTATATGCCTATTGGCGTACATTTTTGTCCCTGATATTATTAGATTTCTTGTACATTTAGGTGTATAATGCGTAGTGTTGTCTTGGTGCCCATTCATTAATAGAGTTGACGTTTATTTTTTGTCTTTTATGTTGCGGCATGTTTTCCGCTGATCCTGTATTATTGTATATGGCTACTATGACAACTAGTTCTGACGCCATGACGTCACTGCGTACGCATGCGCAATTACGTAATTTACGCATGCGCAGTTGCGAGATACACGCTACTGAGTTACCATGGACACGCGTCTATGCTTGCGGTCCATGTCCGACATTATGGCATACAGCTGAGCTAATCATCTTTGTATTTGGCGTTTTTTTGTGCTGCATCTGATTGGTGGGTGGGGGTATTTAAGGGTTTATTTGTGTATGTTGTACTATGCCTGATTTATCTTCATGAACTGCTGCATGTGACCAAGGCTCCAGTGGGAGCTGAAACGTTATGCTTTTTTGGCATTAAAGGAAGGTCTGTTGTTCAAATCTCGTGTGCTGGCTTTCTTTGCGTGGGACTACAGGGATCATCACCAGGTCTTGTCCTTATGCAATACATACTGTTTTATATATATATATATATATATATATATATATATATATATATATATATATATATATATCCCCAAGGAAGGATAGGCACAGTCTTACAAATTCATGCAGCTGCCAGGGTGCACTTTTTCCAAAATTCAAAGTCCCATCAAAAAGGCACTCACTGGTCTTCATAAAAATATAACTTTTATTTCAGGTCATCACTAAAAGGACATAATGTTTCTGTGTAGTCTAACACCTTTGTCAAATGTCATATAAAGAAAAACAAGCCTCCAAAAACCAGAATCCCAAAAAAACACACATATCCCACTATAACATTACCAATCTTATAACGGAATATGGTGTCTATTTGATCATTTGCCCATGTGGCCTGTATTATGTAGGAAAGATGAGTACGTCCTTCCGTGATCGCCTAGCAAATCATTGCAGTGCAATTAGAAAAGCCATCAAAGATAAGAAGAGTGACCAACCTGTGGCACATCACTTTATGCAAAATGGCCATACTGTAGCCATGCTAAGAACTATCCTCATTGACTGGATACCCCCATTAAAAAGAGGGGGTGATAGAAACCTTTAACTACTCAAGAGGGAAGTGAGGTGGATCAATCTAGACGCACGGCTGATGACATCACCCACATCAGCGCCACTTAGCGCCACTTAGCCCATACAGTATTTAAGAGCGGCTCAGATTCACATATGTACACCGCTGAACATACTACACACTCTTGTATTGAGGTAAATTGAGTTTATTCCCCGGTAGTGTCACGTAGTAGTTACTACTGACTGCTGTTTATACCAATTTTACTACTGATAGTCTTAAGTGGTTCCTATTTGTGAATTATACATTTTCTTTATCTAAACACTAAGCATTGGGCATATTGAATAGGTGGTCCCACTGGTTCCTTCATGTGGTGCTCAGATAATGGCGGGTATATACATTATACATTATGCGCTCCTTAATGCCCTGGCGATACATATCCTTGTAATTGTTCCAGACACATAAACCAAAAGATATACTGTGATTATATACACACTCGTTACCACCATGGATATCCATACAATATGACACACGTAAACATACTTATTAGGCTAATGTTGTGCACTCTACAGGATAGCCGATGTGTACCTCCACAAATATTTGGGAAAATGTGTTGTTGTTACCGATGCGCACATACATACTTTCAGTGCATAGATATATAGGACATTATAGTCTAAGATGGGAGTCTTTTTATCTACATTATCCTTACATTACTGTGTATGTTACCAATAAAGTATTGACAATGCTAGTTGTAACACATATGGCGCTGTACCAAGTAGAACTTTGTTCTTTTATATTTTAAACTGTTTCTTTGTTTTCTTTATTTTCCTTACTAAGTATAAAATCAGCTGCTCACAGTCTTAGCTCTTGTGTACAGTTTACTTGACTGATATTAGACCTTACAACGTAGATTGAACATGCAGTTATCTATGTACTATGTATAGACAATGGATCTTTATTTCTCTTCTAGTTTGTCTTATTTCTTGTAGTTGTAACTCCTGCTTGATGTGGTGTCCTACACTTAGCGGTATTAACTTTGTTTTAAATTATGTACCTTTCTATTGTGTATATATATATATATATATATATGTATATATGTGTATATATATTTATATATATATATATATGTATATATATGTACATATATATATATATATACAGGGAGTGCAGAATTATTAGGCAAATGAGTATTTTGACCACATCATCCTCTTTATGCATGTTGTCTTACTCCAAGCTGTATAGGCTCGAAAGCCTACTACCAATTAAGCATATTAGGTGATGTGCATCTCTGTAATGAGAAGTGGTGTGGTCTAATGACATCAACACCCTATATCAGGTGTGCATAATTATTAGGCAACTTTCTTTCCTTTGGCAAAATGGGTCAAAAGAAGGACTTGACAGGCTCAGAAAAGTCAAAAATAGTGAGATATCTTGCAGAGGGATGCAGCACTCTTAAAATTGCAAAGCTTCTGAAGCGTGATCATCGAACAATCAAGCGTTTCATTCAAAATAGTCAACAAGGTCGCAAGAAGCGTGTGGAAAAACCAAGGCGCAAAATAACTGCCCATGAACTGAGAAAAGTCAAGCGTGCAGCTGCCAAGATGCCACTTGCCACCAGTTTGGCCATATTTCAGAGCTGCAACATCACTGGAGTGCCCAAAAGCACAAGGTGTGCAATACTCAGAGACATGGCCAAGGTAAGAAAGGCTGAAAGACGACCACCACTGAACAAGACACACAAGCTGAAACGTCAAGACTGGGCCAAGAAATATCTCAAGACTGATTTTTCTAAGGTTTTATGGACTGATGAAATGAGAGTGAGTCTTGATGGGCCAGATGGATGGGGCCGTGGCTGGATTGGTAAAGGGCAGAGAGCTCCAGTCCGACTCAGACGCCAGCAAGGTGGAGGTGGAGTACTGGTTTGGGCTGGTATCATCAAAGATGAGCTTGTGGGGCCTTTTCGGGTTGAGGATGGAGTCAAGCTCAACTCCCAGTCCTACTGCCAGTTTCTGGAAGACACCTTCTTCAAGCAGTGGTACAGGAAGAAGTCTGCATCCTTCAAGAAAAACATGATTTTCATGCAGGACAATGCTCCATCACACGCGTCCAAGTACTCCACAGCGTGGCTGGCAAGAAAGGGTATAAAAGAAGAAAATCTAATGACATGGCCTCCTTGTTCACCTGATCTGAACCCCATTGAGAACCTGTGGTCCATCATCAAATGTGAGATTTACAAGGAGGGAAAACAGTACACCTCTCTGAACAGTGTCTGGGAGGCTGTGGTTGCTGCTGCACGCAATGTTGATGGTGAACAGATCAAAACACTGACAGAATCCATGGATGGCAGGCTTTTGAGTGTCCTTGCAAAGAAAGGTGGCTATATTGTTCACTGATTTGTTTTTGTTTTGTTTTTGAATGTCAGAAATGTATATTTGTGAATGTTGAGATGTTATATTGGTTTCACTGGTAAAAATAAATAATTGAAATGGGTATATATTTGTTTTTTGTTAAGTTGCCTAATAATTATGCACAGTAATAGTCACCTGCACACACAGATATCCCCCTAAAATAGCTATAACTAAAAACAAACTAAAAACTACTTCCAAAACTATTCAACTTTGATATTAATGAGTTTTTTGGGTTAATTGAGAACATGGTTGTTGTTCAATAATAAAATTAATCCTCAAAAATACAACTTGCCTAATAATTCTGCACTCCCTGTATATATATATGTGTGAGTGTTTATATTTATATATATATATATATATATATATATATATATATATATATATATATATATATATATATATATGTGTGTGTGTATATATATGTGTTTGTGTGTATATTTATGTGTTTGTGTTTATATACATATATGTGTGTGTGTATATATATATATATATATATATATATATATATATATATATATATATATATATATATATATATATATTTATATATATATATATATGTGTGGTTATATATATATATATATATATGTGTGCATCAGTGACGTGCAGTGAGGTCAGAGGCTGGTGAGGCACTAGATATGATATGCCGGAGAGACACATGTACAGAGGGCCGCAAGTACCCCCAACAGGGCAGTTTTAAATGATAGCTGAACCACTGCACAGGTGACATAATCAGGTGATGGGTGAGAGCAAGTTAGTAACCACTGAGTTACCGATCAGCTGATTACTTCACCTGTGCACTGATTCAGCTATAATGAAAACCTGGCCTGTTGGGGGTACTTGAGGACCATTGTTGAGAAACACTGCACTAAAGCATCAGCTCATCGGAAATGTATTGATTGCCTGGAGAATAAAGCACACATACTCTGCTCACTGACACCCACACATACTCTGCTCACATACACACTCACACAATTCTGTGGCACAGTGCAAGTTACTAAGCAATTAGAATGATACACAATCTCTTCTCTACTCACTACTGTATTGTAAAAATAGAAATAATTTACCATACAAGTTTTACACAAAGGACAAGTTATCAATACTGCCAACACAGCTGCTGCAATATGGTGCTCAAGAAATGCACGTGCACATCCCACTTAGGTATGCTCTTCAACAAAGGACACCAAAGGATACCAAAAGAAAGAAGTACATAATAATAAAAGTAAAATAGAACGTTTTTTTTGTGTGCAATTTCTATCTGAATGATGGAAATGTAATTATGACTTTCATGTTCCTTTCAAAAACTAATTTGATTTGCTGACATGGGGCCAGTAACAGTTGATGCTAATTCTCAAAATATAAATAGCTAGAAAAGTCTATTAAATTAGCATGCTCTACCTCAATCATGAAAGTTTAATTTTAAATGTCTCCCTTTGACTATGTGTTTAACCAGTTACTTTACAGTGGCATTATTTCTAAAAACATTTAACTGCAATAATTACATATATTTTGTAAATGACTCATTATCTCCTTTTTATTAATATAAACTTGTATAAAAGCAGCACATATTAAAAGCACAATGCAACAGCTTTTAATTGATTTGTGAATTACAAGTTAACAGCAGTCTTTAAATAAATGGAGACACTGAGAAAAATAAAAATAGATACTGCATCCTCTAAATGAACAGACATAACATATATGGAGTTTGTACCTAATTAAATCAAATAACCATGAAAAAGGGAGGCTTAGCCATATTCAATGTCAAAAACTCTAATTTAAATAATGTGGACACTGCACACTTAACTTCAAACTCTGTTTTTTAAATTATGGATTTAAATTTGAATTGACCCTTTGACTTCCTGTCAGTATTGGGTTATGCTCACTTACTGTCCCCCCCCCCTGTTAATGAGCTGTATCTGAACACAATTTGTGAATCACACGAGATGTAGAATACTAATTTACTCTTCTGCTTGGTGTCATCTGTTCTTAGGTTATCTCAGCTTCCAGTTGTGTCACATGACCCTGCTCACTGCATCCTCCTTCTGATTAATCTATATATCCTTCACTTGCTAGGAGGCATCAAGAGGGGTGCCTCCTATTGGTCCCAATTTTAGCTGCGAATATATAGACAGAACACAGATGGCGCTGCAGCACAGCTTTTCCTTTGACCCATGTACTGCAATGGAGAGAAGCGTTCTTGTACCTGCCTCTCCATAGCATTACATGGGGGGGGAAATATTTTTTTTTAAACTTTTTTTGTTTTAATTAAAATTTAATTAAGCTTTGGCCACATATGGCAGGGTAGGCACTGCCTCCCCTGCCTCCTATAAGTGCACGTCACTGGTGTGTATATATATATATATATATATATATATATATATATGTGTGTGTGTGTGTGTATATATGTGTGTGTATATGTGAATTTAAGGTTCATCATATTCCTATTTATATACACTAAAAAATTATTTAAGCTCTCATGGCTCCCTTGCCAGATGATTAGCACATCATCAATATAGCGATACCACTTTATGATGTTTTCTTTATAGGGGTTCTCTTCATTATAAACATACAGGTCCTCCCACCACCCCATATAAAGATTTGCATAATTTGGGGCAAATTTTGTACCCATTGCGGTACCCCTTTTCTGAATATAGTATTTATTATTGAAGATAAAATAGTTATTTGTTAGGATAAATCTAATAGACTCTACTAGAAACCATTTTTGTGTTTCATTAATGAAACCACATTTATTTAAAAAATATATAACAGCTGTTATGCCTAAATCGTGAGGGATAGAGGTATATAATGAACTCACATCCATTGTAACCCATAAAAAATCATCCTTCCATATAGTACCTTAAATTGAAGTAGCTGTATATATATGAATTGATATCACATATTCCCTTGGAAAATTTATTATTGTTATTGTAGTGTTTTCATGCATTTATGTACAAACAGACAATGTATGCCGTAAAGAGAAAGGATTTAATTTTGTGTAAGAAGTTATTTTACATATAGAATAGAATACTTGTATCATACCACTGCATAAACTAATATGATAGGTTATGGGATCGCTGCAGTGCACCATTATCCATAGGAGAAACAGTATAAAAAGGACATCAGAAGGAGGAGTGGGCATAAGCCTCTGACGAAGCGGGAGGAGTCCCGCGAAACGCGTAAGGCCACGCCCACACGCACACGCTGAGTTACGTTACAATCCCTCCAGGTTAGGAGAATCTGTTGCCGGCTACACAGATTGAACCACCGCAGGAGGGAAATCTTTGTTTTTAAAGGATTACGATAAAGACTATATATCTTTACTTTGTACAAGGAACATCGAGACTGGATGGTCACAACCAGATAAACCAGCAAGGTGAAATTGGACATTGGGAAAGAGTATAGTAACATCTATACAAGACGCTGCTACATACCTCATATTGTTTGAGGGTTTGTTTTGTGAGTTTGTTTCTTGCTATTAATAAATTGTCATTTTTAAATCTGATATACTGCACAATGATTTGTTCTCTGTTTTCTTCCTTGAGCTCCATATATATATGTATATATATATATGTATGTGTGTGTATATATATATATATATATATATATATATATATATATATATATACATTTATTGTGTCCACTTTTTTAGATTCTTAATTGTAGCAGCATGTTTTTATGGGTTCATCTATTTATGCATTTATTTAATTAATTGAAGTGTGGTTCTTGAGGATTTAAATTTTCATACTGAGAGTCAATCCGACAATGTATATATATATATATATATATATATATATTTTTTTTTTAATACACGCAATAAGGTTCATTTTTAACCAATTAATTTTTCAAATTTAGTTTTTTAATAGAAATGTATATGATTTATAATATGTATTTTTATCAATAGTAGCTCACATTAGCGTGTTTGGCCAAGCTTAAAAATCATTAAGGTTTTATTGTTATCATCTTTTAAACAATGAATAAGTTTTTAATTTTCCATATACATATATAATATTTTTTTTAGCTTTGTTATATGGCCATTCAAGAGCTACTTTGATTATCATTTGCACTTTTATTCAAATCTTTTTTCGATACAAATTGCATCTCAGTGCTAACATTAAAAAATTAAGATGTAAAGCCGCTTTTTATTTTGTCACGATCCTATTGGATCCCTGTAAGGGTGTGTGTATTCTTCTTGAACACATAGTAAGTATGCAGATTGCTTTATTATGTAATTTCCGTCAGTCACACTCCCTTCTAGCCTTCCAATAGATTCGAGCCAAGCCCCCTTTACTTGGCCAATGAGATTTTCCGGTTATGGGGGTAGTTTTGTTCTATAGACTTAAAAACATCAAGTTAGGGTCAGTCCGACATTAAACT